>NC_044034.1:181891690-182019816 GCF_901765095.1 Microcaecilia unicolor
GGGGAAAGAGAGCTAGGAAACCCTGTGTGCAGGAGCTCCTCATTAGGCTCATGCTCAACTCAGCTGGTATGGGGGTGTAGAGAAGCTAATGAGTGGAGAATGATTGGTTGTGAAGGCAGAAGCCAGGGATTGATTAGGCAGGTGGGAAGGAGTCTCAACAGTTCAGTTCAGGGAGAGCAGCAAGGAAGGCGAGAAGCAGTTGCAGGCTGAAAACCCTTGGGCAGGGAGGTCCCTAAAGTACTGAAGTCTGAGAAGTATTTGCAGGCTGAAAACCCTTGGGCAGGGAGGTCCCTAAAGTACTGAAGTCTTGTAAGTATCTGCAGGCTGAAAATCCTTGGGTAAGAAGACCTTACTAGTGAAGCTGTTGCAGGGGGAATCCCTTGGGTGTGAGAAGTCCCTAAAATATGGAGCTCATTATGAGGGTGAAGAGAATAGAAGTATAACTGCTGCTTTGTGAGTTAACTATGGTGATGAATTGAATGGACTGCTGCTGTTTGGAATTGAACTAATGTTTATGGGGCACTGGATAAAGAGCCTAGACTGAAGCCGACTGTTGCCTATATTGAATCCTGACATGTGCTAAGAGCCTTCTGCTTAAAGGGGACTACTGTCTGGCCACACACTTTCAGGTGGCTTATAGGTGCTTAGGATTGAAGGTGAATGCTGCTGTTGGAACTGTGTACTAGAAACCTGCATGCCACTCTCTCCTCTGCTCTGGACACCCTTGCACCATCCACCTCCCGTCCCACAAGGCGTACTAATCCCCAGCCCTGGCTGACCCCTTGCATCCGTTACCTTCGCTCCTGCGCCCGATCTGCTGAACGCCTCTGGAGGAAATCTCGCACCCATTCAGATTTCCTTCACTACAAATTCATGCTATCCTCCTTCCAGTCCTCACTATTCCTTGCCAAACAGGACTATTACACCCAATTGACTAATTCTCTCAGCTCTAACCCTCGTCGTCTCTTCGCCACCCTTAACTCCCTCCTCAAAGTGCCCTCCGCTCCCACCCCCCCGTCACTCTCTCCTCAATCACTGGCTGACTACTTCCGCGACAAGGTGCAAAAGATCAACCTTGAGTTCACTACCAAGCCACCTCCTCCTCTTCACCCTTCAACCCTCTCCCTCAACCAACCAACCCAGACCTCTTTCTCCTCCTTTCCTGATATCTCCGAGGAGGAAACCGCCCGCCTTCTTTCCTCCTCAAAATGCACCACTTGTTCCTCTGATCCCATCCCCACCAACTTACTTAACACCATCTCTCCTACTATCACCCCCTCCATCTGTCATATCCTCAACCTCTCTCTCTCCACTGCAACTGTCCCCGACACCTTCAAGCATGCTGTAGTCACGCCACTCCTCAAAAAACCATCACTAGACCCTACCTGTCCCTCCAACTACCGCCCCATCTCCCTCCTACCCTTCCTCTCCAAGACACTTGAGCGCGCAGTCCACAGCCGCTGCCTTGATTTTCTCTCCTCTCATGCCATCCTTGATCCGCTTCAATCCGGTTTTCGCCCTCTTCACTCGACAGAAACAGCACTTTCTAAAGTCTGTAATGACCTGTTCCTTGCCAAATCCAGAGGCCACTACTCCATCCTCATCCTCCTGGATCTATCCGCTGCTTTTGACACTGTCAATCATGACTTACTTCTTGCCACACTGTCCTCATTTGGGTTCCAGGGCTCTGTCCTCTCCTGGTTCTCCTCCTATCTCTCCCACCGCACCTTCAAAGTTCACTCTCATGGATCTTCCTCCACCCCCATCCCCTTATCTGTTGGTGTTCCCCAGGGATCGGTCCTTGGACCCCTTCTCTTCTCAATCTACACCTCTTCCCTGGGCTCCCTGATCTCATCTCATGGTTTCCAGTATCATCTCTATGCTGATGACACCCAACTGTATCTCTCCACACCAGACATCACCGCGGAGACCCAGGCAAAGGTATCGGCCTGCTTATCCGACATTGCTGCCTGGATGTCCAACCGCCACCTGAAACTGAACATGTCCAAGACCGAGCTTATCGTCTTTCCACCAAAACCCACTTCTCCTCTTCCTCCACTTTCTATCTCAGTTGATAACACCCTCATCCTCCCCGTCTCATCTGCCCGCAACCTCGGAGTCATCTTTGACTCCTCTCTTTCCTTCTCTGCGCATATCCAGCAGATAGCCAAGACCTGTCGCTTCTTCCTCTTTAACATCAGCAAAATTCGCCCTTTCCTCTCTGAACACACCACCCGAACTCTCGTCCACGCTCTCATTACCTCTCGCCTGGACTACTGCAACTTACTCCTCACCGGCCTCCCACTTAGCCATCTATCCCCCCTTCAGTCTGTTCAGAACTCTGCTGCACGTCTCATATTCCGCCAGAACCGATATACTCATATCACCCCTCTCCTCAGGTCACTTCACTGGCTTCCGATCAGATACCGCATTCAATTCAAGCTTCTCCTTCTTACCTACAAATGCACTCAGTCTGCTGCCCCTCACTACCTCTCTACCCTCATCTCCCCTTACGTTCCCGCCCGTAACCTCCGTTCACAGGATAAATCCCTCCTCTCAGTACCCTTCTCCACCACCGCCAACTCCAGGCTCCGCTCATTCTGCCTCGCCTCACCCTATGCTTGGAACAACCTTCCTGAACCCTTACGCCAAGCCCCCTCCCTGCCCATCTTCAAGTCTTTGCTTAAAGCCCACCTCTTCAATGCTGCGTTCGGCACCTAACCCTTACCGTTCAGTGAATCCAGACTGCCCCAATTTGACTGCCCCGATCGGACCGACCGTTCACTTGTCTATTAGATTGTAAGCTCTTTGAGCAGGGACTGTCTCTCTTTGTTAAATTGTACAGCGCTGCGTAACCCTAGTAGCGCTCTAGAAATGTTAAGTAGTAGTAGTAGTAATAAAGTCCTTGAGTTTGAAGTTACTGGTGGATATCTGTTTCTTCATTGTACCGGGAGCCTGTGGTTAGAGGAGATTGTTCTATCCCTGGCTGCACAAGAGAGGCGCCTGGTTACAGTATATAAATGCATTTGGGGGCCACTCATTGAGTCTGTCTGTTGCTTTTGGGTGGGGTGTACCTGGCACCCAGCCAGCAAGGAATAGACATGTGGGAGATGTAGAAGCACTGATGCTGCTGTTGAAGAGCCACAGTATATGGAGCAAATGAGTGATGGGGGAGGGGAAAATAAGAGAGAGTGCCTTGAGGGGAAAAGAACAGAGAGAGAATGTGTGTGCCTGTGGGGAGGGGGTAGAAAGAGAATGGAGGGGAGAAGGGAACAGAGAGCTAGTATGTTTGCTTTGAGCGGCAGGGAGAGAGCTGCACTAGAACGGGATTCATGGGAATCCCGTGGAATTCCCACAGGGACAGAAGCAGTTCTGCGGGGTTCCCGCGGGGATGGAAGCAGTTCTGCGGGGTTTCCGCGGGGATGAAAACAGGTCCTGCAGGGTTCCCGTGGAAGTGTAAGCTGCACTGCACCAGCCTCTCATCTACCGAGTACCAAGTTCTTTGAGTGCTGTCTCCTCCTCCTCCTCCTTGCTTTAACAGCACAAATGTGGAAAGTCTTCCATTAAGGAGGTGGTAGAGACACAAATGTTGATGGAATTCAAAAAGGTGTGGGATGAACACAGAGGATCTCTAATTAGAGAATGCAAGTTATTTATTTGTTACATTTGTATCCCACATTTTCCCACCTATTTGCAGGCTATAAAAAAAAAACTAACTTTAAATGGCTGCATGTGTGTGGATGTATCAAGTGGTGCTTAGATGGCGACTCTGGCTGTGATTAACTAGGGCCAATACCAGGCAGACTTGTATGGTCTGTGTCTAATATATGGCAGTCTGGTTTAGGATGGGCTAGAAAGGGCTTAGACAGCAACTTCAGTGGCTGGAACATAAGGACAGTTCTGGACAGATTTTTATGGTCTGTATCCCACAAATTAGAAGACGAAAAGACTGGAGTGGGCTTCAACGAGAACAGCAGTTGGAACATAAGTATAGGGCCAGATAGACTTCTATGGTCTATGTTCCAGAAACATGAAAGAAAGACCATAATCAAGTATATAATATCACACTCGTTGATTTAATCATGAATTGATAATATGCAGAGGTTTAGGAAAGGGGCTGCCCACCTTCTTTCTTCCTCTGTGCACCACCTGTTCCTCTGATCCCATTCCCACCAATCTGCTTACCAACATCTCTCCTACAGTTAACCCCTCAATCTGTCACATCCTCAACCTCTCTCTCTCCACTGCTACTGTCCCTGACACTTTCAAGCACGCTGTAGTCACACCACTTCTCAAAAAACCATCACTTGACCCCACCTGTCCCTCCAACTACCGCCCCATCTCTCTTCTACCCTTCCTCTCCAAATTACTTGAACACGCTGTCCACAGCCGCTGCCTTGATTTCCTCTCCTCTCAGGCCGTCCTCGATCCGCTTCAATCCGGCTTTCGCCCACTACACTCGACAGAAACAGCACTCTCTAAAGTCTGCAATGACCTGTTCCTTGCCAAATCCAAAGGTCACTATTCCATCCTCATCCTCCTCGACCTATCTGCCGCCTTTGACACCGTCAATCATAATTTACTTCTTGACACACTGTGCTCATTCGGGTTCCAGGGCTCCATCCTCTCCTGGTTCTCTTCGTATCTTTCCCAACGCACCTTCAGAGTATTTTCTAATGGCTCTTCTTCCACCCCCGTCCCGCTCTCTGTTGGGGTTCCTCAAGGATCTGTCCTTGGACCGCTTCTTTTCTCAATATACACCTCTTCCCTGGGCTCGCTGATCTCATCACATGGTTTCCAGTACCATCTCTATGCTGATGACACCCAGCTTTACCTCTCCACTCCCGACATCACAGTCGAAACGCAGGCCAAAGTTTCGGCCTGCCTTTCAGACATCGCTGCCGGGATGTCCAACCGACATCTGAAACTGAACATGGCAAAGACTGAGCTCCTTGTCTTTCCACCCAAACCCTCTTCTCCTCTTCCCCCACTTTCCGTCTCTGTTGACAACGCCCTCATCCTCCCCGTCTCTTCAGCCCGCAATCTCGGAGTCATTTTCGCCTCCTCCCTCTCCTTCTCTGCCCATATCCAGCAGACAGCTAAGACCTGTCGCTTCTTCCTCTATAATATTAGCAAAATTCGCCCATTCCTCTCTGAACAGACCACCCGAACCCTCGTCCACTCGCTCGTTACCTCTCGTCTTGACTATTGCAACCTTCTCCTCACTGGCCTCCCGCTTAGCCACCTATCCCCCCTTCAATCTGTCCAAAATTCCGCCGCACGTCTTATCTACCGCGTGAACCGATACTCTCATATCACCCCTCTCCTCAAGTCGCTTCACTGGCTCCCGATCCGCTACCGTATACAGTTCAAGCTTCTCCTATTGACCTTCAAGTGCACTCAATCTGCAGCCCCCCATTACCTCTCTACCCTCCTCTCCCCATATGTTCCCACCCGTAACCTCCGCTCTCAGGACAAATCACTCCTATCTGTACCCTTCTCCACCACCGCTAACTCCAGACTCCACCCCTTCTGCCTCGCATCACCTTATGCCTGGAACAGACTTCCCGAGCCCTTACGCCATGCGCCCTCCCTGCCCATTTTCAAGTCCTTACTCAAAGCCCATCTCTTCTCCCTTGCTTTTGGCGCCTAACCACCTTCCCCATTCATGATACCTACACTGACTACATAGTTTGTTACCTTTAGATTGTAAGCTCTCTTGAGCAGGGACTGTCCTTCCCCATGTTTAAACTTGTACAGCGCTGCGTAACCCTGGCAGCGCTATAGAAATGCTAAGTAGTAGTAGTAGTAGGGCTTAGGATGACAGACAGACAGACAGAAAAAGATGCACTTTTTATAAAGTCTTCAAAATTTATTTACTCTAAATGAGGTCTCACCAGAGGTATCATTACCTCCTTTTTCCTGCTGACAATTCCTCTCTCTATGCACCCCAGTATTTTTCTGGCTTTTGTCTGCCCTCTTATCTACCTGATTAGCCGCCTTAAGATCATTAGATACAATCACATCCAGCAAGTCCTGCTCCTTTTAATACACAGAAGACTGGTTATTCGAAAGTACATCTATTTGCTACTGCTTTTGACTCCCACCCCTAGCTGTCTGTTCGTCTGTCCAATTTAGATTGTAAGCTCTGTTGAGCAGGGACTGTCTTTTCATGTTCATTTGTACAGCGCTGCGTAAGTCTAGTAGCACTATAGAAATGTTTAATAGTAGTAATTGATAATGAGTGTGTCTATTGGGCAGACTGGATGGACCGTTCAGGTCTTTATTTGCTGTCACTTACTATGTTACAATTAATCCTCTTTGCTCCGGGGCTGATGTGCACACCTCAGCTCTGACACAGGCATGAGCATCGGAGACCTCAGTAGGTCAGGTGACATCTGATGCATGTGGTGACCTCTCAGCACACACTGCCAGAAATCAGAGAGAAATCTTACATGTGCACACCAGAGTGTTCTAAATTTCAGCTTCCATTCCTCTCTTGCCTACAGTGCTGTGGCTCAAATCCAGAGAGAGGCTGAGGAAGCTGACTGGAATTTTCTTTTATGTACCACTAAATTCTTGTGCTATACTCTACGTGACCTTTTAATTCTTTTAATGGCACAACATAATACATTTATACATTACACATAATACATGATATGCATTTTTCCTTTATTTATCCACACCATACCAGGATACCATCTCAGATGAAATTCCGCATAACATATTCACTGGCATACCCAATGAATCAAGAGAGTCCCAGTTACATTAATTTCTACAGCTGTTTCCACCTTCTTAATATCTGAACAGCTCAGACAGCTCAGGCAAATGTCCAAATAGTTGACACATCATCTCATAAATCTTATATCCACATTGAGATTCTGTCCATCCGCTGTTAATTCCTTTTATCGAACATCCAGAGATCACATAAAGATGAATCCGCATTAGTTTAAATGTAACTGACAAACTCAGTCTTTACATTTGTATACAACGGAGTTCCACTTCCGGGAACCGTACTACTTCAATATATTTATCTCATTCATAGATAAATATATTTTAAAAAACTGAGACCCCGTTAATCACTGGTTACAATTGGATCACTCGGTGGAGGATCTGCAGTTTGTTGTCATCAATAGTTTGCAAGGCAATTATGGGAATGCTGAATCAGAATTAATTCGGAGAGAACAGCGTTTTATCTTTAATTGGAGAACTGTGCAGCCTTTAGGGCTAAACAAGGAGGTAGATTGGGCTTTATTGATGTCAGTATAAAGCTAAGCACTGCATAAAGTTAGAGTATTCAAGTTATCGTGATGTCATCATGTTCTCTGCTGAGATTCCGTATGGTGTGCTCGGTGCTCTAATGCGGCTGGTAGGATATTAGAAAAATGTATGTTTTGTTGGAGATGTTTTGGTGAATGTGTATGATTGTGCTTTTGTATATTATTCATAAAGGATCTACTGAGGAAGTAAATATGAAACACAGCCTAGAGATCTACGAATGAGATAAATATATTGAAGTAGTACAGATAAGACAGGTAAACAGACAGAACAATTAAGGGTAAGGGAATAATAGGTGAGGTAAAGGACAGGGCAGGTGAGAAGTGGTTAGGAGTCAAAAGCAGTGGTAAAGAGGTGGGCTTTAAATTTGGACTTGAAAACGGCCAAAGACGGGGCCAGACACACAGGCTTGGGAAATCTATTCCAGGCGTGGGGTGCAGCAAGACAAAAGGAATGGAGTCTAGAACTAGCAGTAGAGGAGAAGGGGACAGATAAGAGAGATTTATCTACAGAACAGAGTACATGAGGGGGGGCATAGGGAGAGACGAGAGTGGAGAGGTGCTGGGGAGCAGCAGAGTGGATACACTTATAGGTCAATAAGAGAAGCTTGAACTGAATACGGAAACGGATAGGGAGCCAGTGAAGTGACTTAAGGAGGGGGCTAACGTGAGCATAGCGACTTTGGTGGAGAATGAGTCGCACAGCAGAGTGTTTTGGACTGATTGAAGAGGAGAGAGATGGCTAAGAGGGAGGCCGGTGAGAAACAGGTTACAATAATCAAGACGAGAGGTGATAAGAGTGTGGATAAGGGTTCTGGTAGAGTGTTCAGAGATGAAGGGACGGATTTTGCTAATGTTATAGAGAAAGAAATGACAGGTTCTGTTGAATATGAGCAGAGAAGGTGAGAGAGGAGTCAAAGATGACCCCAAGGTTACAAGCTGATGAGACAGGGAGAATAAGATTGCCATCCACAGAAATCGAGAAAGGGGGGAGAGGAGAGGTAGGCTTAGGGGGAAAGATGAGACGCTCAGTTTTGGCCATGTTAAGTTTTAGATGATGTTGGGACATCCAGGCAGCTATGTCAGATAGGCTAAAACCTTGGACTGGATGTTGGTTGAGATTTGGGGGGTAGAGAGGTAAATTTGGGAGTCATCAGCATAGAGATGGTATTGAAAGCCATGAGATGATATCAGAGAGCCAAGGGAAGAAGTGTAGATGGAGAACAGGAGAGGACTGAGAACAAAACCCTGAGGTACACCGATTGGTAGAGGGATAGAAGTAGAAGAGGATCCACCAGAGTGTACACAAATGCTTTTCTTTATAACCTAACCAGGGGGTAGTGAATTGACATGAGTTCCATGGAAAGTGTCTACTGGAATCTTGAATTCATAACCCAGAAATTTATCTAATTTATTCAAATCACTAGATTGTTGAATCTGTACTTGGTCTTCTTACATTCCTATATATGTCATATATATTTGCTGTGAATATCCTGAAAACCAAGCAGACTGGGCAAGTCCTGACCACTGTGTTGAGACCTACTAGTCTATTTCAGTCCCTCTTCCCATTTAAACATCGTACAAGTTCCTTCAAATTATAAGTAACCTCTTGGGTTTCCCATCCACTTGTATAGAGGCCCATGATATAAAGTAGAAGGTGATTCTTCAGCTACCACCCCAGCTCTAGTGTATATCAGTGAATTATTATGAGCAGAAAAAGGACAGTAGGTCCAAGGAGTGAAGTCACAAACCAATATGGTAGAAGTTTTCTTTCATTGATAGAACATCTAATGCACAAAGACCTGACATGGCCATATTATAGCAAGCGCCTGCATCAGAGGAATGTCAGGATCATTGAGAATAAGATGATAATTATCTATGCATGTTAAATGCAAAATGCTGATAAGGAAATCAAATAGAGACTTTGAAAAGAAAATTGCGCTGGAGGCAAAAATGCACAGTAAAAACGTTTTAGGTATATGAAAAGCAAGAAACTGGTAAAAGAATCGGTTAGACTGCTAGATGATCAAGGGGTAAAAGGGGCACTCAGGGAAGACAAGGCCATAGCAGAGAGATTAAAAGAATTCTTTGCTTCGGTCTTCACCATGGAAGATTTGGGAGAGAAGAGAAGAGGACATTTCTCTGGTAAGTGAACTCTATTTTGCTTTGTGCTTTGGAAACTTAAAGATTGCAGTTTAAAGGAGGAATTGTAGGTTAGTGATAGACAGAATAAAATATAAAAAAGCAAATTTTATCAACTAATCTCCATAGTCTTTCCCCCTTAGTTTTAAAACATGAACTTTGTACCACCACATTAACAGATAGCCTCTAGCAGGCACTGCAGGATCTAATTTAGTGTTCCAACCCACCCTCCCCAACACCCGCTCACCCGTAGGACAACTCTTCATTTATAGTCAGTTATTGTAATTAGGATAACAAGCAAGGAGTGCTCTTACAGAGTTTTAAATACATTTCATTACCATCTAAGAAGGAAACACTAAATAAATCACACAATATACCATAAAAACTAAAAGACATTTTTATATTAGGCTAATATCCTTAATACTTTAGCAAATTTTAAATTATTGAAAAAAATACTAAGATGGAGTCAGCAGTCCAGTAGTGAGAAGGGTGCTATCCAGTCTTTTGCACTGAGTGTCACATGTATGATTATCTCCCAGTTGGTGAGCAGTTATATGTGTATGCCCGATGCAAAGAGCTCCTAGCTCTCAGAGAACGTGTCCATTCTCTTGAGGCTAGAGTAGCAGACTTGGAGGAGCTGAGGGAGACAGAGAGGTACATAGAGGAGACCTACAGGGATGTTGTAGAGAAGTCCCACCTCCAGTCTGGTAGCTCCTGTGTTACTTTGGAAGAAGGAGATCTCCTAGAAGGAGAGAATCACCCTGGTGAAGTAGGAAGTACTCCAGTAGCCATGACCTGCCCACCAGGGAATGTACTATCCTCTCGCACTGAGGATATGTCTCCAAGTGCTGCCCAGGAGGGAAGGGTTAGGACAGCTGTTGCAGTTGGTGATTCAATCATTAGGCATATAGATAGCTGGGTGGCTGGTGGACGTGAGGATCGCTTGGTGACTTGCCTGCCTGGTGCGAAGGTGGCGGACCTCACTCGTCACCTAGGTAGGATTGTAGATAGTGCTAGGGAGCAGCCAGCTGTCTTGGTACATGTGGGTACCAATGACATAGGAAAATGTGGGAGACAGGTTCTGGAAGTCAAATTTAGGCTCTTAGGTAGAAAGCTCATATCCAGAACCTCTAAGATAGCATTTTCAGAAGTGCTACCTGTTCCATGCGCAGGGCCCAAGAGACAGGTGGAGTTCCAGAGTGTCAATGCGTGAATGAGACAATGGTGCAGGGAGGAGGGTTTTAGATTTGTTAGGAACTGGGCAACATTCTGGGGAAAGAGGAGCCTATTCCGGAGGGCATTTAAAAAGGTGATAGAGCAGCTTTTAAACTAGAAACTGGGGGAAGGCTGAGTCGCTCAAAAGCACATGGTTAGGGATAAGGTATCTTTCAAAGATATCACCAACACAGGGAAGATAGGGTATCTCGATAGTTAGGTTGCAAAACAGACCATAGTAGATCAGGTGTCTTAAATAAAAATAGATTGCAAATTAATACTGTCAACTACTGAGCATGATGATGTAAATAGGAACAACAAACATAGTTTGAAATGTCTACGTGCAAATGTCAGAAGCCTAAGAAATAAGATGGAAGAGTTGGAATATATTGCACTATATGAAAAATTTGATATAATAGGCATCTCTGAGACCTGGTGGAAGTAGGATAACCAGCAGGACACTGTCATTCCGGGGTACAAATTATATTGTAGTGATAGGGTGGATCGAATTTGTAAATAGGGGTACAAGGCCCCAGACTCCAGTATATCTGTTCTCCCTCCCATACGTAAATAATTACAAATCTATTGTATCTAACGATGTCCACCACGGTAGAAAATAGAATTTCTATTATCTATTATAAGGAAGGAGAGACAGACTCAGAAGGCGATATTTTTTTTATGTGAGAAAAAGTAAATTTTATTTTAGCTTACCAATTAGTTATTTCAAATTAGGTAGTACAGCAAATCAAGGCAAGTCAATCTGCACAGGCCTTAGGCTTTTTCTCAGAGAGATGAAACAGGTCACAAGTTGTGAATGTGCAGTAATACATCTCTGATTCCTATTGATTTGGTTACATCTTATATACTTTTTCTGTTACATTTAAGTCTATGGAAGCCTCGTCATTTTGCATCATTTGCTCCACCTCTTCAAACTTCCCCTAACGCAACTTTAGGGATACTTTCAAGTTCTCTCTTCACACCATCTGGCTTTCTGTTTATTAGCACTTATTTCTTATGTAATCTATATTTTTAATTATAATTCACAATAAATCATCACTTTTTCTGCGTATTCAGGGTCATTTGTCTTACCACTTTCAACCACAAGTTTCGTTTATCATTGCCCTGTTCCATTTTCCCCTAAATTCCAGTTCATTTATATGTCACTTATCTCATTAACAGATATCATAGTTCCTCTGTTTAATTGCTCATTAGCTAACAGGCATGCTCTTATCTCATGTTTCTGTGTGCAGAAACAATGCACATCTGTTCTCTGTTGCGGAGTGTATTAGAGAACTTCTGCTTTCACTCTTAGCAAAGGCAGCCTGATTTCATTCGCCCTTTTAACCTATAGGCCTAGCTACACACAGACAGATTTTAAAGCTTTTCCAGCTTAATATAGGGTTTCAGGTCATGTCCAGCATAAGGCCTGGAGCCCCCATATTAACAATTCCCCCCTTAAAGGCAGGCGAAAGCCGGGCCTTCACGAGTGTAAATACAGGTGAGACTACAATGGGGTGCATTGCGTCGTGTTCCTGAACACATGGGTAAGCATGTTTATGTGGTAGCTATGTTTACTTATAGGCCATAAGGAAAAAGAGCATATAGGAAAGAGAGGAACTAACATGATTAGCAGCATCATTTAGTTATTCATAATATTAGTAGTACCCCACTATACTTATTAGGTTAGTATGTTAAGTGTGTTTTTAATGAATATGTACCTGAGAAATACTAATTAGTATTTACACCTTACTTTCGTGGTTAATTTCATTGGGGTCAATAAATGCATTAACCTCAGTAATGACTGTGTGATTGGTAAGAGTCACTAGTACCATCATCATCAACCTTGTCCTCAATTACTTCTGTGGATGGTGCAGATTTGTAACGAATCATTCTTTCATACATTACATATTGTCCCAAAGGATCTTTCTTACTTATGGCTCTTTCAACAACACGCTCAACTAATCTTCTAGCACAAGGTATAATACAACATCCGCACAGTATGAAGACACAAATTACAACAATGATTGCAGTTAAAATGGACAGTATTACATTTTTCCATTTTCCAAAGATAGATTCAAACCAACCAGGCCATTAAGTATCAATACCAGAATTTCCAGCTAATTCATTAGCAAGAGAAGTAAGTCCTTCCAATGCTTTAGTGATGCTTCCATCAGGTGCGTTATTGTTGGGAATATTGGAGGAGGGAAAATTGGAGGAGGGGTAGCATTGTATGTTAAGGAGGGCCTTGAATCAAATAGATTGAAAATTCTGCAGGAAATAAAACATACCTTGGAATTCCTATGAATTGAAATTCCATGTGTAAAGGGGAAAAGGATAGTGATAGGAGTGTACTACCATCCACCTGGCCAGGATGAACAGACAGATATAGAAATGTTATCAGAAATTAGGGAGGCTAACAATCTGGGGAGTACAATAATAATGGGTGATTTCAATTACCCCGATATTGACTGGGTGTAATGGGAGATTTTAAAGCTTGTTTTTCAGCTCTGCCTTGACCAACAGTGCAATGGGGGGGGGGTCTGTATTTTTGATTAGAAATAATTCTGTTTGTGTGAAATGTGGAAGAATATAAGACACAGCTCTAATTAATTTGGTATGTGAAGGGAGAGGTGTAGCCTGTTTCGAGTTCAGAGTGGCCATCTGGACTGAGAAACATGTGACCACATTCCCACATGTCTCAAGCATTCTGTAATTTTCCTTAGCTCTGAGCATGAGTTCTAAGCCTAATAAAAGTGGAATTTTTGCCAGTGAAATTGGGAGCTCGTCTGTGAATAACGTATGTACTGTGCAGAAAACTATATTTCCTGGTCAAAAAAACACCTAGCTTTCGCTGTGAACAGGACCCCCCCCCAGATAAGAGCCTGGATGTAGAAATTAAGGACCAGTGACATATGTATATAATGATATATTATTGCTTCTTTTTCTGGTCAAGAGACTCCTAGCATTGCTTGGATGTATGGACCAGTGATGTAATGATTGTTTCTTTTTAACTATAGATACATATTATTTCTTTTCAGTTATATAGCTTAATCATTGTGTATCTTAGACAATAATGAACCTCTAATAAAAGTCTCATTTGCCTAATAAGAATCCAAAGTAATTATTGAGCAGTCTGTGTCAGTGAGGCAGACTGTAAAACCAGGTCAGAACACTGGGTAAATATAGCATCAGGGCATGCTAGGGAGGTAAAATTCCTTGATAAAATCAAGGACTGCTTTATGGAGTAGCTGGTACAGGAGCCAACAAAAGGAAGAAAAATTCTAGACCTAGTCCTTAGTGGAGCGCATGATCTGGTGCAGTAGGTAATGGTGATGGGGCTGCTTGATAACAGTGATCATAATATGATCAGATTTGATATTGGCATTGGAGGAAATACACACCGGAGATCCAATATATTAGCATTTAACTTTCAAAAAGGAGACTATGATAAAATGAGAAGAACAGTGAAAAAAAACTTAGAGGAGCAGCTGTGAAGGTCAAAAATTTACATCAGGCTGTTCAAAAACACCATCCTGGAAGCCCAGACCAAATATATTCTGCGTATTAAAAAAGGAGGGAGGAAGACCAAACGACAGTCGGAATGGTTAAAAAGTGAGGTGAAGGAAGCTATTAGAGCTAAAAGAAAATCCTTCAGAAAATGGAAGTAGGAACCGACTGAAAATAATAAGAAACATCATAAGGAATGTCAAGTCAAATGTAAAGCGCTGATAAGAAAGGGAAATGGGACTTGATATACTGCCTTTCTGAGGTTTTGCAACTACATTCAAAGCGGTTTACATATATTCAGGTACTTATTTTGTACCAGGGGCAATGGAGAGTTAAGTGACTTGCCGAGAGTCACAAGGAGCTGCAGTGGGAATTGAACTCAATTCCCAGGATCAAAGTCCACTGCACTAACCACTAGGCTACTCCTCCACTCTGAGGAAAGCTGAGAGGCTTTGAAAAAAAGATTGCGTTGGAGGCAAAAACGCATAGTAAAAATTCTTTTAGGTATATTAAAAGCAGGAAGCTGGCAAAAGAATCGGATGGACCGCTAGATGAACGGGGGCAAAAGGGGCGATCAGGGCAGACAAAGCCATAGTGGAGAGATTAAATGAATTTTTTGCTTCGGTCTTCACCGAGGAAGATTTGGGAGAGACACCGGTGACAGAAATGGTATTTGAAGCTGGCGAGTCGGAGAAACTGAATGAATTATCTATAAACCTGGAGGATGTAATGGGGCAGTTCTACAAATTTAAGAGTAGCAAATCTGGACTGGATGGTATTCATCACAGAGTACTGATAGAACTGAAAAATGAACTTGCGAATCTATTGTTAGTAATATGTAATTTATCTTTAAAATCGAGCATTGTACCGGAAGATTAGAGGTGGCCAATGTAACACCGATTTTTAAAAAAGGTTCCAGGGGAGATCCAGGAAATTATTGATCGGTAAGTCTGACGTCGGTGCCGGGCAAAATGGTAGAGACTATTATAAAGAACTTTACAGAAAATTACAGAGCACATTCAAAAGCATGGATTAATGAGACAACATGGATTTAGTGAAGGGAAATCTTGCTTCACCAATCTATTACATTTCATTGAAGGAGTGAACAAACATGTGGATAAAGGTGAGCTGGTCAATATTGTGTATCTGGATTTTCAAAAGGCATTTGATAAAGTCATGAAAGACTCCAGAGGAAATTGGAAAGTCATGGGATAGCAGGTAGTGTTCTATTGTGGTTTAAAAACTGGTTAAAAGATTGAAAACAGAGAGTAGGGTTAAATGGTCAGTATTCTCAATAGAGAAAGGTTGATAGTGGGATTCCCCAGGGGTCTGTACTGGGACCACTGCTTTTTAATATATTTATACATGATCTAGATATGGGAATAACTAGTGAGGTAATTAAATTTGCCAATGACACAAAGTTGTAAAATCACAAGAGGATTGTGAAAAATTGCAAGACGGCCTTATGAGACTGGGAGACTGGGCTCAAAGCGGCAGATTACATTTAGTGGAGTGGAGGAGTGGCCTAGAGGTTAGAGCAACAGTCTTGATATCCAGAGACGGCTAGTTCAAATCCCACTACTGCTCCTTGTGACTTTGGGCAAATCACTTAACCCTTATTTGCCTCAGGTACAAACTTAGATTGTGAGCCCTCCAGGGACAGAGAAACACCCAGTGTACCTGAATGTAACTCACCTTGTGCTACTACTGAAAAAGGTGTGAGCAAAATCTAAATAAATTAATGTGAGCAAGTGCAAAGTGATGCATGTGGGAAAGAGGAACCAAACTATAGCTATTTGATGCAAGGTTCTGCATTAGGAGTCACCAACCAGGAAAAGGTCTAGGAGTCATCACTGATGATATTTTGAAACCCTCTGCTTAGTGAGCTGTGGCGGCAAAGAAAGCAAATAGAATGTTAGGAATTATTAGGAAAGGAATGGAAAATAAAAACGAGGATGTTATAATGCCTTTGTATCGCTCCATGGTGCAATTCTGGTCACCACATCTCAAAAAAGATATAGTGAATCAGAAAAGGTACAGGGAAGGGCGACAAAAACGATAAAGTGGGATGGGACGACTTCCCTATGAGGAAAGGCTGAATTGGCTAGGGCTCTTCAGCTTGGAGAAAGCATGGCTAAGGTATATAAAATAATGCGTGGAGTGGAATGGGAAGACATGAATCACTTGTTTACTCTTTCCAAAAATACTTGGACTAGGGGGCAAGCAATGAAGCTACAGAGTAGTAAATTTTAAAATGAACTGAAGAAAATATTTGTTCACTCAACAATTATTTATTCATTGATTCTTGACATTTATACCCCATATTAGCTTGAAATAGACTCAAGATATCTTCACTCGACATGTTATTAAACTCTGGAATTCATTGTCAGAGCATATGGTAAAAGCAGTTAGCTTAGCAGGGTTTAAAAAAGGTTTGGATAGCTCCCTAAAAGAAACATCCATAAGCCATTATTAAAATGGACTTGGAAAAATCCACTGCTTGTTTCTAGTATAAATAGCATAAAATGTATTGTACTGTTTTGAGATCTTCCCAGGTACTTGTGACCTGGATTGGCCACTGTTGGAAACAGGATGGACCTTTGGTCTGTCTCAGTATGGCAACACATATGTACTTACATGCATACTGGAAGACAGTAAATATACAGTGTCAATGTCTTCAGTTTGAATTCTCCGGAAGTAGAAGTGTGGATTTGAGAATCTTCAGCTTGAAGCTGCTTTTCTAGAGAGCATACGTGGTTTGCACTAATCCTGGAAGCAGGGTAAGTGTCAAAATGTTTGTGTAGTGCTGTTAGCATCGGGTATCTCAAGGGAGGTCAGCACTGGTGTTTCAATTGAGCTATGTGAACATATCTATAATAGGGCTTCACGTTAATCATGATTATCTGTGCAATCAACGCATTAATTATTGAACATGATTAAAATTTTTAATCATGATTAATGATTAACTGCCCTCTCTCCCCTGTCCAACCACACGCATGCATGTATGCACAATCAGTCCAGCATCTCTCCCTCCACTCCTGGACAGCTGGCAGCTCTTTCTCCCCTCCCCTCCTCTCCCAGTTTACCTTTTCTTTTCTTTAAGTCTTCTCCCTGCAGCAGCAGTAGCAGCAGCCATATTAAAATGCTGTCATGGCCTGCACTGGGTCTTTCTCTGTGACCCGTCCTGCCCCCTTCTGATTCAGCTTCCTGGACAGGTCTGAGGGAAAGGCCTGATGCAGGCTAAGGCTGCCGCTGCAGGGAGAAGACTTACTGAAATAAAAAAGGTAAACTGGGAGGGGAGGGGAGGTGAGAGAGAGAGCCACTGGTTGTCCTGGAGGGAAAGGAGAGATGCTGGACCAACCATGTGGGTAGGTATAGGGGAGGGCATCAAGGGAGAACCACGGGAGGGGAGGGGAGACACAGCAAGGCACATTTGAGAGACAGAGAGAGTGGGTGAAGGCACAGGGGAGACACATTTGAGAGCAAGACAGAGAGAGAGAGAATGGGTGATGACACAGGGGGCACATGAGAGAGAGAATGGGTGAAGGCATGGGGGGGGCACATGTGAGAGAGGGAGAGAATGGGTGACAGCAGGATGTACATATGAGAGAGAGAATGGGCTCAGGCCCCCTCCAAAGCTGCACTACCTGTTCAATGGCTGGTGGGGTAGCTGCAGCGTGTTTTTTCTATCAAAAAACATGCTGGTACTCAAATGCTAGGCCACCCTTCAGGAGTGGGGTGATCAGTAAGGAACCCACCCCATAATAGCCAGGCCCCCTGCAACCAGTCACAGAATCTATTACAAGACAGAATTGGTGTATAGAACCTGAGCTCTATCATAAAAACTTGGGTCCATGGATCAATTTTAGCAGACAATGGAAAAAGTGCTGGTACACAGTTGTTCTGTTCCCTGACAGCCTTGCACTAGTTCATAACGTGATCCTAAAATGTGAGTAATGTCTTTACTGTTATTCTAATTTCTAAGAACTTTCGCTGCTGCAGTCTCTCATTGTAAAGATATATGAGCAATGCACTGTGGGTAATGTAGTTCACAGGCAATGCAACCACACTTGTTTGGCTGTGTAAGAACTGCTATCACTGGTTGTGAGGCTGCTCAGACCTTCTCTCTCTCCCTCTCCCTCTGCCAAGCTTGGCTCTTTTGTCTTCCTGTTCAGTCTTACTATCAGAGGTCAGCCAGGTATGACCTTTCCCTCCTATCTCTAGGACTACCCCTTGCTATCCGATAGCAGGCTCTGTCCCCCATTGGTCTCTGTCTGCTCCTCCCTGTATGAAGCCCCACCACTTCCTTGTCCTTTCAGCCATGTGGGGCTTCTTCCTCCATTATAGCCAGGGCATGGAGCCCACCACCATCTCGCTCCAGACAGCTCTGTCCTGCTGAAAATCCCTGTAACGTCTAAGCCCTCGCACTCCCTGTAACGAACCTGGATTTTTTACCCTGTAAATATCTTCTTCCAAATGAGATATTGCACATTGCAGTCACCCAGCTTTGGACTATTTCTACCTGTTCAACTACTTTCCCCTCCCCCTGCAATACAACTACCTCTCTTCAGATCTCCACCTCCCACAGCCTCCAGATTCAGAAGTCTCTGTATCCTGAACATCTATCTGTGAGTAAATTATCTGTGATTTATTCAATAAAAGAGACTTTACAAAATAATAGAGACTTCAGGTGATTGCTGCGCCAGGGTTATGCTCCATGATATTGGGGCTTCTTATTATCAAGCCCCGAGAGTCATGACAACAGTACCCCCTCAAAAAAAAGCTCTGAGAGCTGAAGCCCCATCAGACAAAGAAATCCTTTCCTCTTCTTACTGCCTCAGGAGCGAAGAGGTCAATGGGGTGCCTCCAGCCACCAAGGGTTGCACTTCTCAAGCATGCTCAGTCATGCATGAACTTAACATGCTTGGGGAGTGCTGGCATTGGCAGCTAGAGACACCCCACTGACATCCTCACTTCAGAGGCAGCACAAGGAGGAATAGGGCCGCTTTTGCAGTGAATTTCTCCTACTGGTGGGGCTTCAGCATCCCCACCAGCAAAGGTATAATATGGGGGGTGGGGGTGGGGGTGGGGGTGGAGAGGGAGCGGAAATGCATGCCCCTCCAATGGACTGCTGCCTATGTCCTGCCTTTAATCATGTGATTAATCACACAATTAAAATTTTTAATTGTGCGATTGTGATTTGAAATTTTAACTAAAATGCCATTAACTGATTAACAGCTTTCTTTACAAAGCTGCACTAGTGATTCCCATGCTGCAAATGAGAGGAAGCCTATTCAATTCCTATGTGTTTCCTCTCATTTCCTGTGCAGGAACTGCTAACACATCTTTGTAAAAGAAGCAATAAGGTTATATGCTTTTTTTCCTTTTTTACATTTTTTTTTTTTTTTGCCTTTTTTGGTTGTTGAGGTAAAAAAAATAATTGTCATGGGGTTTTTTTTTTTTTATTATTTGTTTTTTCAGTATTTTTTCTTTGTTATAATTGTCTTGTATTATATTAAAACTAGTAAAAAAGGCCCGTTTCATTAAGAAATGAAACGGGCGCTAGCAAGGCAATCCCCCACCCTCCCTCACTGTCTTGCTCTGTCCCCTCCAAGTTCCAGACCTCCCTCCCAGTTCAAGGCCACCCTCCCAGTTCAAGGCCTTCCTCCCAGTTCAAAGTCTGATGTCAGACGCACGCACAGAAACTTGAACAGCTGAACATTCACGAAGCAACGCCCCGGAGCAGCCAAGAAAAGAACTTCGGATGTTGGGGGTTGGGGTCCCCCGTCAGCACAGTTACGTGACGGCAGTGGGGGAGTGTTTTCGTCTGGAAGGGGGGGTCGAGGGGGTCGCAGCAGGGGGGTCCAGGGGTCCGTAACACGGAGGGGGGGTGTTGAAATTGGAGGGAGGGCGGAGTCTGGAACTCGGTGGGAGGGGCGTGAGGGGCACAAGTCATGATGGTGCCTAGCAGACCACAGGAGCCACGGTCCCAGGCAGGACAGAATGTTGGAGGTGAGAATTATATATATAAGATACTTGTTATTTTTATTTGAAAATTCATGCATTTAAAAACATTTGAAGAATGACAAACTCACATTAAAAGTCTCGGACTTGAAATAGCTGTGTGATATAAGACATTTAAACTAGAGGGTGGGGTGACAAAGAGGGGCATAATCGAAAGGGCCATCTTCGTTTTGATTTGGATGTTCTTGCAAAACGTCCCCATCCAGGGGCGGGGAAACCTGTATTTTCGAAACAAGATGGACGTCCATCTTTTGTTTCGATAATACGGTCAGGGACACCCAAATCCTGAAATTTGGTCGTCCCTAGACTTGGTCGTTTCTGATTTTCGGCTACTAAATGGACTTGGGACTGCTACTAAATGGACTTGGGAAAAATCCACAATTCCAGGAATAACATGTATAGAATGTTTGTACGTTTGGGAAGCTTGCCAGGTGCCCTTGGCCTGGATTGGCTGCTGTCGTGGACAGGATGCTGGGCTCGATGGACCCTTGGTCTTTTCCCAGTGTGGCATTACTTATGATGATGTCCATCTCAGAAACAACCAAATGCAATCCATTTGGTCATGAGAGGAGCCAGCATTTCTAGTGCACTGGTCTCCCTGACATGCCAGGACACCAACCGGGCACCCTAGGGGGCACTGCAGTGGACTTCATAAATTGTTCCCAGGTACATAACTCCCTTACCTTGTGTGCTGAGCCCCCCCCCCCCAAAAAAAAAAAACACTACCCCCAACTGTACACCACTACCATAGCCCTTATGGGTGAAGGGGGGGCAATAAGATGTGGGTACAGAGGGTTTATGGTGGGTTTTGGAGGGCTCGCTGTTTCCTCCAAAACGTAACAGGTAGGGGGGATGGGTCTGGGTCCACCTGCCTGAAGTGCACTGCAGTACCCACTAAAACTGTTCCAGGTACCTGCATACTGCTGTGATGGACCCGAGTATGTCATCTGAGGCTGGCAATCAATATTTTGAAAGATGGTTTTTATTTATTTGTTTAAATTTATTTATTTATTTATTTATTTATTTATTATTACATTTGTACCCCGCGCTATCCCACTCTAAGCAAGTTCAATGCGGCTTACATAATAATATGGATTACAAAGAATTGATAAAGAGAAAATAAGTTAATTAAAGCAGAATAATAAAAGAGACAGGTAGGTAGAGATGGGCAAGGGTGAAGGGAGTAGGAGAGGTATGAGCAAGGTGTAGCTGAGCATTGGAGGAGGGGTAGAGGAGGGGGGAGGGGATACGGGAAAAGCATAGGGAAATTTGGTGGGAGATGTAGTTTGGGTCATTGTCGTAGTCTCCTGGATATGTGTTGGGTAGATGGGTTCTTAGGATTAGTTTGGGTCATTTGGTTAGGCTTGTTTGAACAGATGGGATTTTAGTGATTTCCGGTGGGGGGGTTAGGGACCACTGGGGGAGTAAGGGGAGGTCATTTTGGGCACCTTTTTGTGCCTTGGTCGTAAGAAAAACATGACCAGGTAAAGTCATCCAAGTGTTCGTCGGGGACGTCCTTGTTTCTTTAGAATATGGGTCGAGGATGTCCTAGTGTTAGGCACGCCCAAGTCCCGCCTTCACTACATCTCAGATATGGCCCCTTGAACTTTGGCCGTCCCGGCAACAGAAAACAGTAGAGGACGTCCAAAATTAGCATTCAATTATACTGATTTGGATGACCCTGTTAGAAGGACGTCCATCTTCCGATTTGTGTCGAAAGATGGGTGTCCTTCTCTTTCGAAAATGAGCCCAATAAGGAAACAAGGGATTTCGTAAAGTCATCCTCAGAATAAACATGATGGCAGAGGGAAAGGTCATGTAAATTATAGAAAAACACCTAAATTCACTAAACACATGGAAAGCAATGAGCACAAATGCTCGTAGTCTAAGTAAAAAGGTTCAAGACTTGTAAGCAATGATGTTTAAGAAAACTTGGATATTGTTATTACAGAGATGTGGTTCAATGATTCCCATGAATGGGATGTGACCGCACCAGCTATAATCTTTTTAGGAAGGATAGAGAGAGCTGAACGGGTGGAGGAGTGGCGCTGTATGTGAGAGACAATATCAGAGCGGCCGAAATGCGGGGAACCTGGGGAAAGGAAGAAGCTTTATGGATCATCCTGGAAAGAGAAGATGGAACCTGTATCCACACGGGGGTTATCTACAGACCTCCTGCACAAATGGAGACGTTAGACAAGGATCTGATAGAAGATATTCAAAAAATTGGTATGAAAGGGGAGGTGCTACTGTTGGGAGATTTCAATTTGTCTGATGTGGATTGGAACGCCCCATCTGCAGAATCGGAAAGAAGTAGGGAGATTGTGGTTGCCTGTCAAAGTGCCTTGCTCAGACAAATGGTGACAGAACCCACAAGGGAAGGGTCGATGCTGGATCTAGTGCTCATGAATGAAGTGTTTCCAATATCCGGGTGGGTGACCACCTATGTAACAGTAATCATCATACCGTATGATTTGATATAAGGGCGAAGGCGGAGTACGGACGCACAAAACTCAAAGTACTGGACTTCAGATGTACTGATTTTGATAAAATGGGGGAATACCTGAAGAAAGAGCTGTTTGCCTATGTGGGCGTTATGAGTGTTCTGCCTGGCATTGTACTCGGGTTTCCCGTAGAGATCCCTGATGATGCTCTCTTTGAGAGAAACATGGCACCATGTAGGGTCAACACATAAAATTACAGAAACACAGTTATCTGTACGTAAGCAAGGAAGAATCCTTCAAAAAGGAGGAAAACGCCTCAAGCTAGACCTCTCCCGTATTTATAATGGGACAAGGGCTAGAATTTCATCATCATTGGCGATATAAAAAAACCTCCTGGTTATAATTATTTTTTTTTGTTTGTTTTTTTTAAGTTTATTAATAAACAAAATTGCTCTGCCATGTAGTCTTCAAAATTGTTTTTTACTTAACATAGGCAGGCTGACAGCCTTCTTCCTCCCAGACCGTGATCAAACTGTGGTCAACAGGTCCCGTTTCACATACGCTGCTTCAGGACCACAGCTTTTCAATCAAACAATTCAACGGTCATTCCTTAATGGATTCAATCATGACCGTTGAATTGTTTGATTGAAAAGCTGTGGTCCTGAAGCAGCGTATGTGAAACGGGACCTGTTGACCACAGTTTGATCACAGTCTGGGAGGAAGAAGGCTGTCAGCCTGCCTAAGTAAAAAAAATTTTGAAGACTACATGGCAGAGCAATTTTGTTTATTAAGAAACTTAAAAAAAACAAAGAACAAAAAATAATTATAACCAGGAGGTTTTTTTTTATATCGCCAATGATGATGAAATTCTAGCCCTTGTCCCATTATAAATAAGGGAGAGGTCTATCTTGAGGCGCTTTCCTCCTTTTGGAAGGATTCTTCCTTGCTTACGTACAGATAACTGTGTTTCTGTAATTGTATGTGTGATATTTGAGGAAACCAGTTCCCCGATAATACCTATAGTTTAACGAGTGCTATGGGATACTAAATTACCAGAAGAACTATACAAGCCATTGAATGGGTTTACAATTCACGTAAGACAATACTGGCGATTATAGAAGATTCTACAGGAAGAAAGTGAGAGTGAACTGTGTAATCCTTTAATAGAATCATCATATCAACGCCATCTTTAGGGGCGTTTGCAGTGCATAAGGACACTGGTGAACAACAGGAAGTGGTAACGCTGTGAAAATAGAAGACTACTAACTTTCTATGAATGAAATGCTTGGTAGATTGTTGAGGTGGTGACACTATACTAAAGAGTGCATATATGCATACGTTAAATCTTTGGATCACCATTCCTTCCCCTTTATTGTTGTTTGATTTTGACTTCTACCATATTGGTCTGTAACTTCACTCCTTAGACATACTGTCCTTTATCCTGCTCACCTTCAGTGGCATTTACGTCTCACTTTTTTATTACAGTGAATTATTGTGGCAAGCAACTAATAAGGCACACTGTTCCAGTTTGATTTTACAGATGCTAGTAAGGTTCAAAATATTAATAAAATGAGTCATTCTTCTAGATTTTTTCATCAGAAATTTTAACCAAAACAATGTTAATACGTGTTTAATGGTACCATAACTACTAGAATCCATGAATATGAATGCGTAGGTTCACAAAACTTAAATTCAGGCCTTGATCCCATCTTCCAATTTTCATAAATGCTTTCCCAAACACTGGACACACTCCATTATTGTGGCCCAATTACATTTTTGATGAGAATATGATGCACAGCATTTCCATTTTCTGTGATGCATGATGATAGCACCAATGTGAGGAATAATAAAATGCTAATTGCATAATCAGATTTAATGCTCTGTTACAACTCATCATAAATGGAAACTTTCCTTTGCAGCTTAAGCCCAGCAAATACATGCAAGCTGAAGTGATTAGAGAAATACAAACTGATTGAATTTAATGTGCACTCACAAAACTTTACATTTTATCTTTGCTTCTGAGGAACAACTAAGAGCTAATAACCTCGACCTATCTGATTGCATTAGCTGTGGCAGGTCACGTCCTCCAATGCTGGACTCATTATTTGCAGATTAAAAGGATGTAATGCTGGCTGTAGTATGTGGAGAAAAATGTCACATCCTAGGCTAAAATCCAGGCAGGGCCAGACCAACCACAAGGCAAAACTAGGCCATAGCCTAGGACAGCAGGTTCTGGGGGGGGGGGGGGGGGGGGGGGTTACCAAACAGCAACTGGAATCAAAACAATAAATCTTGATAACCACACAATAAATGTGTTTTTACCAGTAGGGACAGAAGGGCAATTTTCAAATATGTATTTGTTTTATTTTATCTACTATTTACCCAGATCATGGGTAATGTTGGGGTGATCATGATTCTAGGGTGCAAGACTGAAGGTTTACCTAGATGTCTAATATCTGGATTCAGGGCAGTTCCAAGCTCAGAACATCAGTTTTCCAAGAACAGTATGGAAAACATTTTCAAAAGAGAAAAACATCCAAACAGTGGCATAAATCTGCATTTGGACATTTTTCTCACAAAAACGTCCAAATTAGTATTTTCAAAACCAGTTTTTAGATGCTTTTCTATGAAGTCCGTCAGAAGTGCATTCAAATCACAAGGGGGCATGTCAAGGGCGGGATTTGGGCATTCCTAACACTTGGACGTTTTTCAGCCATAATGGAACAAAATAAAACCATCCAGGACTAAAACTAAGACGTTTTGAGCTAGATCTGTTTTTACAATGGATAAGGCACTAAAGGTGCCCTAAATGACCACTGACGAGAATCAGGGGTGACCTCCCCTTACTCCCCCAGTGGTCACTAACTCCCCTGCCACCCATCCCCAAAATGTGATTAAAAACACATGCTTGCCAGCCTCAGATGTTACATTCAGGTCTATTAGAATAGCATGCATGTCCCTGGAGTAGTCTAGTGGTGGATACAGTGCATGTCAGACAGGTGGACCCAGGCCCATACCTCACCCTACCTGTTACACTTCTGGAGGAAACTGTGAGCCCTCCAAAATTCACCAGAAACCCACTGTACACACATATAGGTGCCCCTTTCATCTGTAAGGGCCATGGTAGTGGTGTACAGTTGGGAGTAATGGGTTTTGAGGGGGCTCAGCAGACAAGATAAGGGAGCAATGGGGAGCTGTGTACCTAGGAGCATTTTATGAAGTCCACTGCAGTGCCCCCTAGGGTGCCCTATTACTTTCCTGGGATGCTTGGGGGACCAGTCTACTAAAAATGCTGGCTCTTCCTACATCCCAATGGCTTGAATTTGTAAAAGCTGCTAGAATTCCTTCCACCAGTGATTGCAATCAGTCCTGGTTTTGTTGGTTTGTGAACTTTAATACCTTTTAAAATACTTTAAAAAATGAATCTTTGTTTCTTTATTTTTATCTGGAACAACCCCATAGATCCTGTTGTTGAATGAGGCAACATGTTTCATCTTTACAAATCTCATGAAGGGCTGTAGTAGTCATTATTTTCACATTTGGCTGTGGTTTAGTACAGCAAAGGTTAAAACTGAAAAAGTCATTTGCAACATTTCAGTAAAATGGTTGTTTGAGGTAGGGTAATGAAAAAAATAATTATGAAATGACTCATTTAATCTAATCTTCTCCCCTATGAGAAAAGGCAAAGGATGCACTTAGAAATGACATGTTATTATTTCATTTTTATTGCTAGTCTGGCTTCTTTAGCAGGTTTGTTTATAACCTACTTCATGGTTACCTGGAATGTCTTGTTTCCATAATTGTGTGCTTTAATTTAAAATGAAAGAAAAGAAATCATTTACAATTTACCTTTCTGGACACATTCTTATCGCTTTCTACCTGCTATATTTCAACATAAAAGCAAAGGGAACTGTAGAGAGCAAAGTTTCCAGAATTCAGCATGCATTCAAAAGAGAACTGTGTTCGGCTTTTTCTTGCTGTACCCTACCTTGGGTAAATTACTTTTTAAAAAAGAGGTAAATAAATCCTAATAAGGAAGAAATGTTCAGAATGAAGAAAAGTCTTACAATATGCATGGCACTATGTGATGGTTCTGTTGACTCCTATGATCAAATGGAAATGGTCTAGAACAAGGGTTCCCAAGCCCCAGTGGCGTTCCTAGGGGGGCTGACACCCAGGGTGGATCGCCGATGCGCCCCCCCCCCCTGGGTGCAGCGCCCCCCCGGAACAGCGCGATGCCCCCCCCCCCGGCAAAAGAACCCCCGGGTGCACGCCGCTGGGGGGGGTGCCGCGCGCCTGCCGGCTCTTCATTTTCATGCTTCCTCTGCCCCGGAACAGGAAGTAACCTGTTCCAGGGCAAAGGGAGCATGAAAACGAAGAGGCAACAGGCGCGTGGCACCCCCCCAGCGGCGTGCACCCGGGGCGGACTGCCCCCACCGCCCCCCCCCCTTGGTACGCCACTGCCAAGCCCGGTTCTCGAGGGTCACATTCCTTACAGGTTTTCAGGATTTCTACAATGAATATGATTGAGATTTATTTGCATACAAGGGAGGCAGTACATGCACATTTATCTCATACATATTCATTGTAGAAATCCTGAAAACCAGATTGAGTTGTGACCCTTAAGGACTGGACTTGGAAACCCCTGGTTTAGAAAATGGCTTACTGGCCCTTTACAGGGACTAGGCGATCTGCAAAAATTTGACAGATATTTTCGGTAAACTGTATTGAGCCCTGAATGTCACCACTGTCTCATTAATGTATGTACAAGCTCATTGAAACCTTTACAAGGTTGGTATGGTATCTCAACTTTAAAAAACGATGGAAACTCTAGTTTTATTTAGCTCTGTGTTTGCCACTGTGCCCCTGAATGAGTTGAGATCTATGCCAAGAACAGTGGAATAAACCAGAAACATATATAAGGAGAGAGAGGAAGGCACCAGGGTCCTTTTAAACAACAAGATTGTAGATTGTGACTTCAGATCAGTTTACTCACCCGTGGATTGACAGATCCTGATAGAAACATGCAGGATAAAGAAAATAAACACATGGCATTTTAAAAAGACTTCCTAGGCACAAAAATGCAATAAAATTGCATGGCAAGTCTACAGTTTGCATTATGAAATTTGTATGGAGCACTTTGTAATTCTGAGCACCAGGTGAAGGTTGGTCAGATTTAAAAATCTGTCATAAAAGAAGTTTCCTCCAAACTGTTTCTGCGCCAGGAAGGGGGTGTGAATGTATTTTTTTAAACATCAAACCCAAGAACATCTCTCAACTTGGATTATTATTCCGATAAAGAGGTTGTGATGAAGGCAAAAGTTGCCTGTGTGCATATAAATAAAGAGCAGAAAAATTCCAAATGACCCCTACCAACAAGCTGTAAATTCAAATAAAAACAACAGACTTTAAAATATTGGGATGAATATACCAGAAGTCTGTGAAGAAAGAATAAACAGATTAAGTCTCCTCAGCCTGATGACAAGACAGCTGAGAGGGAATGTGATAAAGGTCCATAAAACAAATTGGAAAAAGCGGGTTTTTTGCTAACATACGAGCAGTGGAATTTGTTGCCAGAGTATGTGGTTAAGCTGGCATAACTACACTTAAAAGGGATTTAGACAAGTTCCTGGAAGAAATGTCAGTAATTCATTATTATTTTATTTATTTTGTTACATTTGTATCCCACATTTTCCCACCTATTTGTAGGCTCAATGTGGCTTACATAGTACCGGAGAGGCGTTTGCAGACTCCGGTGTAAACAAATACAAAGTGATATTGTGGTAAGATAAAATTCATGTGGCACAGCCACATTAGGGAATCATACAACGGAAGAGCTGTGTTATGTCCATTACGTACTTTAGTTTTGCTGTGTTGCAGAGATCAGGCATTTATGTTGGACTGGTAGGGTATGCCTTTTTTTTTCCCCCAGAAGTTTAGGTGGTCGTACGTAGTTTCAAGGCTTAATGTGTTCCACAGTTGTGTGCTTAAGAAGGAGAAACTGGATGCATAAGTTGATTTGTATTTGAGTCCTTTGCAGCTTGGGTAGTGCAGATTTAGGTATGTTCGTGTTGATTCAGATGTGTTTCTAGTTGGTATGTCGATCAGGTCTGTCATGTATCCCGGGGCTTCACTGTAGATAATTTTGTGAACCAGACTGCAGATTTTGAAAGCAGTGCATTCTTTGATTGGGAGCCAGTGTAGTTTTTCACGGAGGGGTTTTGCGCTTTCAAATCGCGTTTTTACAAAGATAAGTCTAGCTGCTGTGTTTTGAGCGGTCTGAAGTTTCTTTAATGTTTGCTCTTTGAATCCCGCGTAAATTCCATTGCAGTAGTCTAAATGGCTTAGTACCTGTTTACGCTTTCCAAAAATACTAGGACAAGGGGGCATGCGATGAAGCTGCAGCGTGGTAAATTTAAAATGAATCAGAAGAAATATTTCTTCACTCAACGCGTAGTTAAACTCTGGAATTCGCTGCCGGACTTCAAAAAACGGTTGGACGGCTTCCTGGAGGAAAAAGCCATAGAATGTTATTGAATGGACGAGGGAATAATATAGTATTTCTAAGATGGGCGGGACAAATTGCTTGTTCTTTTGACCGCTGTCGGTGACAGGGTGCTGGGCTCAATGCACCCTTGGTCTGTCCCAGCATGGCGATGCTTATGTACTTATGTATCAGGTTGCAAAATGTTTCCCTTGGGAAGAATTGTTTCATGCGTTTGAGTTTCCACATTGAGTGGAACATATTCTTTGTTGTGGATGTCACTTTGCTCTCTAGTGTTAGGTTGTGGTCCAATGTAACGCCGAGGATTTTCAGGCTGTCTGAGATAGGAAGGGTGTAATCTGGGGTGTTGATAATTGTGGGGTTGTCCGCGCTGTGTTGGGATGAGAGGATAAGACAGTGTGTTATTTCTTTGTTGAGCTTTAGTTGAAATGCATTTGCCCAAGAGTCCATGATGTTCAAGCTGATCTTGATTGTGTTGGTGATTTCTGTCAGTTTAAATTTGTAAGGAATGTATATTGTGACATCATCTGCATAGATGAAGGGCTTAAGGCCTTGGTTGGCTAAGGACTTGGCTAGTGGGGTCATCATTAGGTTGAAGAGGATCGGTGATAGCGGTGATCCTTGTGGTACTCCGCAGTCTGCTTTCCATGGTGATGATATGTTTGAGTTTGATTTTACTTGATATGTTCTTGTGGTTAGGAAACCCTTGATCCAGCTAGGTATGTTTCCACCAATCCCGAACTTATCTAGTATTCTTATTAATATATTGTGGTTTACCATGTCAAATGCACTAGACATGGTAAACCATTGGAGGAGGAGGATATTTTGCCTATTGCTATTTCCTGCTTGAATTTGGCTAGTAGCGTGAGTAGTACTGTTTCTGTGCTGTGGAGGGGGTGAAAACCTGACTGATTCGTGTAATATTGAGAATTTGTTTATATATTCTGTAAGTTGTTTGGCTACCATGCTTTCCATCAGTTTGACTGACAATGGGATGGATGCTACTGGATGGTAGTTAGTGATTTCATTTGTTTTTTTCTTGGTGTCTTTTGGTATCGGGGTGAGTAGGATATTGCCATTTTCCTTAGGGAAGAGACCTTGCTGTAGCATGTAATTTAGGTGGGATGTGATGTCTACTATGAAGCGGTCAGGGGCGGATTTCATTAGGTAGTTGGGGCAGGTATCTAGTTTACAGTGAGTGTTGGAGAACCTGCTGATCGCCCGTGCAACTGTATCGACGGTGAAGAGGACAAAATTTAACCAGGTTTGGTCAGCCGGGTATTCTTCAGTGGTTGGGTCCAACTCGATAAGGAAGTTTTCGATGTCAGTGTTGTCCTGAAGTAGCGTGTTGCGTAGGTTTACAATTTTTTCATTAAAATACTTAGCAAATTCATCTGCAGATGGGATGTCTGTATTCAATGTAGAGACCAGGTTGGTGTCTAGGAGTTTGTTCATGAGTTGGTATAATTTCTTTGTGTCTTTGTAATTTGTCCCTATTTTAGTTTTATAGTCTGATCTTTTAGTCTGTCTTATAGCGTATTTGTACTTTCTTTGTGATTGTTTCAATGTGTTGAGTGTGTGTACATCTTTTATTTTTTTCCATGCTCGTTCGAGTTTTCTGGATTGTGTTTTTAGCTTTTTCAGTTCATCGTTGAACCATGGTATCGAGTTATGCTTACGTGAAGATCTTGTTCTTAAGGGTGCTATTTCATCTAGTATGCATTTGCATCTTTTATCCCATTCAATGAGGTAGTGTATGGAGTCTGTTTGTGCTGTCTATTCATTGTTATATATCTGTTGCCAGAATGTTTTCGTGTCACTTGACCTCTTGTTCTGTAGGATGTGTGTTCTTGTATTTGGTGTAGGGATAGGTTTAGTTTGTAGTGATCAGTCCAGGATGTTCCTGTCCATTTAATATCTGTTGTTATTAAGTTCTGGTCTGTTGAAAGTTTGTGTAAGATGAGATCAAGTGTGTGCCCTTTGATATGGGTTTCTTGCATTTGTGGCCATTTGAGATCCCATAATTGGAGGAATTCCTTACATTTTCATGAGATGATTGAGTTTGCGTCTTCTAAGTGAAGGTTGATGTCTCCTGTTACTAGTACATTGGAATTGGTTACACATGTGTTTGAAATGAAGTCCATGAAGTTAGTCTGGCCTTCGTTCCAATTACCTGGAGGTCTGTAAAACAGGACACAATTCAAATGATTGCGAAGGGTTTTGTTGTGGATTCTGATTGAGGCCGTTTCAAGTTGAGGTGTCATGGACTCGGCAGTGGTTTCGGTGGTAAAGTGGGATCGATAGATTAGTGCTATGCCTCCACCTCTCTTTTCCTTTCTGGTCCAGTGTGTGATTTTGTATCCTGGAGGGCATAAGTCTAGGATTATGGGGTCCTTTGGTCATAGATCCAGGTTTCATTGATGAAGAGTAGGTCAAGGTCTTCTGCCATGATCCAGCCTGTTAGTATTGCTGCTTTGTTTACTGCGGCTCTGGCATTGATGCAGTCCACTTGGATTGTTTGGAATAGGTCTTTTACGTTTGGTAGTGTGTGGGCTTTTATTAGTTGTCGTTTGTTTGTTGAGGTGAGTTTGTTTATTAGCCATGAGGCGTTGGGTATCTCCCCCCTCCCCCACAAACACACCAACACTGCTCCTTTCTGGGCTTTGAATACTATAACTGAAGATGGACAGAAAGAAGAATGTCCCTTGTCTCATGAAGAGTTTGTGCTTACTGGCTGAAGGTGCAACAAAAGGTGGGCATCTAATAAAAGATTAGTGAAATGAAAGGCAACCCAGTCTTATTGCACACAGATTATGGGGCCTTTTGCTAAAGTGTGACAAGCAATTAGCACACGAATTAGCATACACTGTTAGACTGCACTGTGAGAGTTCCTTTCAGCACTCAAGACTATTTAAGCCAATCCTTTGCAGGCAGATGATCAAATGCCCCGTGCTTTTCCAAACAGTGCACTAAAAATAACACTGGAACAGCGCGGGCTTTACCACACCTATGATCAGAGACCATTGCGTGCAAATTTAAGCACGTAATTCTCTCTGATCATGGGGTAGAAGTGTAGAAGGATTGTGCCAGTCCTCCCGCACTTGTTTGACAGGTCTGGGCTGTCAAAAGCCCAGACCTCTCAAACACAGGGGCTGGAGGTCCATGGGACCACCAGACCCCAACTACCCCTGTCCCGAGCAAGGCAAAACGGGATCTGAAGGTCCGGTGGACGTCCGGTCCCCCTGACCCCCCCCTGACACAGGTTCAGGGAGGGCAGGAGATCTGGTTGGTCTCCAGCCCACCCACCCCCCCCCCCAAGCATCCGTAAGAAGTCCCTGGTGGCCCAGTGGGTGACCGACGACCCCCTCCAGTGACAGGGGGCTGGAGGTCCGACGGACCTCCGGTCCCCCCGACCTCCCCCCAACATAGGTTCAGAGGGGCTAGAGATCTGATGGGTCTCCAGTCCCTCTACCCCCCCCCCCCCAGCATTGGTAAGAAGTCTCTGATCGCCCAGTGGGCCACAGTCAATCCCCCACCACACAACGTTATGCTGAAGGAGGGAGGTGACCTCCCTCCTCTTCCTTCAGCGCCGCTTGTAAAATAACGGTGCCCAGCCCTACCCAGTGTATCATGGGACATGCTGAGTGGGGCTTCACACCATATAAGGGTTCCTGGGGGGGGGGGATGCTACATTGGGGGGAATGGGAGCCAGCTATTATGCAAATGTATGTTGGACAGGGCTCACCATTCCTCCCAATGGTCTGCAAACCCTAACGCCAGCTCCGAGCTGGCATAGGGTTTGTCGCAGCCAGTGTGCCAATCTTTGGTGTGCTGGTCGCTGATCATTGGGGATGAATAAGTTTATCATGCATTTGCATACTACTTGCGCTATGAGCCCTATTTTGCATGCATTTGAATGCTAGTTGTGTTCAGAGCCTGTGAGTGCATTGTTTCACATGCTCGGGGGCTCTGATCATGGGGCGGTAGCAAACGCAGGCACTAGTATGGCACTATCAGCCTCTAGCGCCTGCATTTGCTTCTGATCATCGGCCCATTGGAGCATATTTAACTCCACCCTCTCTCCTGTTGAACTCTTCATTCAGGAGGGAGGGAATCTCTATAAACATTGATCTTTTGTGATAAGTAGTTAGCACATGAATTAATATGCCCTGTTAGTCTGGCGCCGAAAGGAAAGGACCTGTGCTGAAAGGACCCGCTTCTCACAGTACAGCCTATTTGAGCCAGCCCCTTGGAGCAGATTTAACTCCTGTTCTCCCCCCCCCCCCCCCCCCCCCCCCCAAAAAAAAAAAAAAACCTTCTAATCATTAGGAAGGGAATCCCCACTGCCACCCTCTGTATTGTCATGCATATAACTCACATTCCTATAGAACCTGAGGAAAAGAAGGAGCCATGTAAAAACTATCTTGCATTACCCGCACCTTTGTATTCCCCATGTATGCTCAGTTCATGCTGTCAAGCTGAGTGGTCATAGGTGACCGAGTCACATCACAAATACTAGACTGGAGAAAAGCAAGGTCAGCCAATATAAAAGGAAGTTTTAAATTACCAGTAGTCCATTTACAATGCCAAAAAGAAAGTTCTATATAGCTGATTTCAAATTATTGACAGATGAATAAGCATAAGAACATGGAAATCATGAAGCTGGACGTATGTTTTCCATTGGAGAGAAGTCTATCTGTGAGTGCTGCAAAGCTGGGGAAAAGCTGAAAGAAATCCATCCTAGGAATTGCACATGATGTAGTAAATCTGTCAAATGGCCAAATCTGGAGGCAAATGTGAAACAGTGAGTACTTTCACACTGAGATAGCTAACAGTTGTTTCCACCATCAAAATCCAACAGAAGGCTAAAGTATTAGCCATTGACATGAAGATCCCTGATTTGTATGGAGGAATGAACTGGGTTTATAAGTAGGAATGACTTAGTATTCGAGCTAGAACTACAGTGGGTTAAAAGCTACCAAATGATTGGGAAAAGTAAATGGGTAAATGTGTTAATTTTGTACAAGAAAAACATAAGAAAAATAAACTGCTACTGGGAGACATGATCAACATGGACGAGGTACCAATGAATTTTGATATTCCAAGTACAAGAACAGTTACTGAGTGTGGCACAGAGAAGGTGGCTGTAACAACTACTGGTCATGAACGGACAAGTTTCATCATATACTGCAGATGGAAATAAGTTGAAGCCACTAGTTGCTGTCAAATGAATAACTATGCCACATAAACCGCATTGACTTTATTTTTAAAGTTAGTTTATAAGTACCATAATAAACATAAATATAACCAAACAATTCCCAAAGTTCATTGTTGTTAAATGCAACAGAGAAGAGTGGATAAAAGAGGATATTATGAAGGACTAGATAAATGATGTTTTTGTGGTTGATCAGGCTGGGTTTTTCAACAAAAAATCCATGACAACTCAAAAGCTGGACTCAGTTAAGAAAATGTTAAATGCTGCTGCAGTGGAGTGGAGGAGTGGCCTAGTGGTTAGGGTGGTGGACTTTGGTCCTGGGGAACTGAGGAACTGAGTTCAATTCCCACTTCAGGCATAGGCAGCTCCTTGTGACTCTGGGCAAGTCACTTAACCCTCCATTGCCACATTGAGCCTGCCATGAGTGGGAAAGCACAGGGTACAAATGTAACAAAAAAAAATATAGCAGTAATCCCTGTTGAACTAATGTGCAAGCTACAGCCTCTAGATTTAGCTCTTAATCATGCATTTAAGTCTCATATTTTGACATCCAACAGACAGGACTTAACAGAGATCTGGGTTTTCAAGCCCATTATAAACCATAAAGTTGTATTGCTATGTTTATCACCCTCCTCTCACCTATCCAATATAGCAGTAATCCCTGTTGAACTAATGTGCAAGCTACAGCCTCTAGATTTAGCTCTTAATCATGCATTTAAGTCTCATATTTTGACATCCAACAGACAGGACTTAACAGAGATCTGGGTTTTCAAGCCCATTATAAACCATAAAGTTGTATTGCTATGTTTATCACCCTCCTCTCACCTATCCACCCCCATCCTGTTAGACTATCTCTGAGATGCTTTGATGTTCCCATGCATACCTCCCACCCACCCCCATCCTGTTAGACTGTCAATGAAATGCTTGGATGTTTTACTTATATATACTGTCATCTACCACATTTGCTTATTTCCGATCTGACAAAGAAGGGCAACCTTCGAAAGCTAATCTAGAAATGTATTAAGTTATGTCCAATAAAAAAGGTATCATCTTATTTTCTTTTCCATGTTTTCAGTGGCGTTCCTAGGCTGGCAGACACCCGGGGCGGATCGCCGATGCGCCCCCCCCCCCCCCCCCCGGGTGCATTTTTACCTGCTGGGGGGGTGCCGCGCACCTGTCGGCTCCGAGTCCACTCATTCCCTGCTGCTCCCTCTGCCCCGGAACAGGAAGTAACCTGTTCTGCGCAGAGGGAGCAGCAGGGAGGGAACGAGTGGACTCGGCCAACAGGCGCGCGGCACCCCCCCCAGCGACATGCACCCGGGGCGGACCGCCCCCACCGCCTCCCCTTGGTACGCCACTGCATGTTTTATTTTGTTTGATTTCTATTGATTACCTTTAAAAGTGGACTAACACAGCTACCACACCTCTCTACTCAAGTCTCAAAAAGATAGAGTGGGATAAATGGATGCATGAGGGCACACACTCATTTACTCCTTCAGGGAAACAGAAACATGTTACTTATGCAGAAGTCTGCTGCAGGATTGACACTGCATGGCAGGCAGTGAAACCACATTCGATTTTCAACAGATTTCAAAAAGCAGGTTTATTTGGAGAAGAGATGTTGTATGACTCTACTGATGAGGAGTAATATGAATTCAATAATGATGAAGCGGAAACATTCACTGCAGAACATTTCAGCTACTCAGATGATGATTCAGACTTTGAAGATTTTCATTCTAGTGAAGAACAAGATAATGTTTGAGACACTATGAAGAATTAATGCCATAAACATATCTAATATTATAATTTGCTCCTTGAACATTCAAATGTGTCTCACTGGGATCGTAACCACCTGCTGACGTCACTGGCCAGCACTAGAACCCTGCTTGCCTGACATCAGGAGGTGGTTACGATCCCAGTGAGAGACGCGGGAAGCGCGCGACCGGCAAATTATCACTCTATGGAGGAATGGGAGGGGAGAAAGCGGGAAGCTGCGCTACGCACCTTGCTGATGAAGACTTTCACTGCCTCCATGGCTAAAATCTCTGCACTGCTGTGAAAGGGAGACAACGGTGGTCCAGTGCGAGTGCTGACGGTGACTCAGCTCCCGGTTCTTAGTGCGCTGCTGCAGCAGCCGCAACTCACAGGCGCTCACTGACTCTCTTGCACACACAGCAATATGGCGGCTGAGCGAAGGCCAAGGGAAGGGGCAGAGAGGAGCTGCGAACTAGCGACCTCTGGCGGCCGGGGACCTGCAGCTCCACCAATGGAAACTTATGGACAAAGTGGTGAGTTGCAGAGGTGGGAGAGGGGAGGGAAGACGGCCTGGAAATCAGAGGGGAGGAAAGGGGGCTGTGGGACTTGGAGGGGACAGAGGGAGAGAGCGAGGGAGGGGGGGGGATAACCTTGCTAGTGCCTGTTTCATTTCATACAGAAACGGGCCTTTTTTTACTAGTCTTTTAATAAGAAGTATTTTATGCAAACCATTTGTGAGGATTTTTTTTTAATAGAACTGTAGAATGCCTCCTTATAAGCTTTTTATTTACCTATAACCAAAAGTACCCATGGAGACCTTACTTAATATTTCTTGTAATAAAAAGTATTTTATGCAAACCGTTTGGGAGGGGGGGGGGTTGTTGTTTTTAGAACTGTAGAAAGTCACCCCCACTGTGACCATGAAATGTAAAGACAAGTATAACCCACACTCTTCTGTTTAATCTGTACCAGGCTTCTCCTGGTTGTAAAGGGAAAGAGACTTGATATACTGCCTTTCTGTGTTTTTTTGCAACTAAATTCAAAGTGGTTTACATAGTATATATAGGTACTTATTTATACCTGGGGCAATGGAGGATTAATTGACTTGCCCAGAGTCACAAGGAGCTGCAGTGGGAATCAAACCCAGTTCCCCAGGATCCAGTGGCGTTCCTAGCCTGGATGACACCCGGGGCTGATCGCCGATGTGCCCCCCCCCCACGCGAAATGACACCTCCCCCCCTGGCGAAATGACACCCCCCAGGTGCACGCCGCTGGGGGGGGAGCCGCAGCACGCGCCTGTCGGCTCCGAGTTTGCTAACTTCACTCGTTCGCTGCAGCTCCCTCTGCCCTGGAACAGAAAGTATCCTGTTTCGGGGCAGAGGGGGCTGCAGCAAACGAGGAGAAGTTAGCGAACTTGGTGCCGATAGGTGTGCACCACGGCACCCCCCCCCCCCCCCAGCGGCGTGCACCCGGGCGGACTGCCCCCACCGCCCCCCCCCCTTGGTACACCACTGCCAGGATCAAAGTCCACTACACTACTAGGCTACTCCTGTAAAAATGTGTACACCCCATGGGCTATATTCATGAAAATATGGTACCGACCAATGGGTCATCAGGAGAGGGGCAAAGTGAGCCAAGGATGCTGTGTGGCCACTGCCATGTTACACATTCCCAAGCTTGTAAAATAAGAATATAAGAATAGCCATACTGGGTCATACCGATGGTCCATCTAACCCAGTATCCTGCTTTCAACAGTGGCCAATCCAGGTCACAAGTACCTGGCAAAATCCCAAAGCTCAGCAAGATTCCAGAATCCCAAACAGTAGCAAGATTGTGTAATCTCAAAAATTATCCAGATACCAGGCTACCAATAGCAGTGGTTTCCCCCATGTCTACCTCAATAGCAGTCTTGTAGACCTTCCTTAACTGCTAACATGCTAGCATGACAGCACTAATGTACCTACTAACCATATAGCCTGTTGTGGGATGGGAAATGAGTGGCTTATGTGTGGAGAATGGGCATGGACTGTGAAGTGCATTTAGTGTGTAATACTTTAGCATATTCTTTCCCTGTTGCAGTTAGCATAGATGCACTTCTATAAAGGGCCACCAAAATATAGACACCAAGAAGGCACCTATTTGGAGTCTATTCTATAAAGGAAAGTAGGTGCCTACTTTCCTTTGTAGAATACTAGTGGAACAGGTAAAATATATGCCTATAGGTTAGACATCACCATTTATGCGAGCCACTGAGCTGGATGCAAATGCTCATGCCTGTATTGCTAAAAATTGCATGTGAATTCTATTTATTTATTTAAAATTTTTAGAAACACGCAATCCTATAGTACTTGGCAGTGTACAAATAAACATATATAATAAAGACAAAAAAAAAAAATTTCAACAATTCACAACCATAAAATAGAGCAAATAAACAAACTCCAAATGTCTTCAAACCAATTCAACCAGATTACCAATCTGTTTTCATCAAAAACATTATTCAGTGTAATACTAGCATATGTTACGTTCCTATGCTTGCTGAAACAATAAAGTTTTCAAATTATGCTTAAATCAACGCAGTTTGTGAGTAGCTCAGGGTAACTGGAAGAGTATTCCAAAGCTTAGGACCAGTAAATTTGAACATTGAGGTCAATACTCTTCAAATCTAATTTGATTAAAGATGGAATCTCAAGTAAATTCAAACTGAATGATCAAAGTGCTCGAGTGGGCTAATAAATATGCAATGTTGAGGCAACAGGTGAGGCTAAATTATTAAGTACTTTGAACGGGAGTAACATGACAAAATTTATATGTGTCACTCTGCCCCATGCCCAGACTCCACGCAGACTCTACCCATGTCCACCTTCAATGTACACACCGTGGCATTTAGATGTCACATTATAGAATAGCACATAGCCTAAATATTGGCATGTATGAACATATGTGCATACATACTTGCTGCATCAATAGAAATCAAACAAAATAAAACATAGAAAAGAAAATAAGATGATACCTTTTTTATTGGACATAACTTAATACATTTCTTGATTAGCTTTCGAAGGTTGCCCTTCTTCATCAGATCGGAAATAAGCAAATGTGCTAGTTGACAGTGTATATAGGTGAAAACATTCAAGCATTACTATGACAGTCTGACAGGGTGGGAGGATGGGGGTGGGTCGGAGGTATGCATGGGGACATCAAAGCATATCATTGATATTCTAACAGGATGGGTGTGGATAGGTGAGGGGTGGGGTGATCAACAGAGGCATACAGCTTTATGGTTTATAATGGGCTAGGAACCCCAGATCTTTGTTAAGTCTTTTCTATTGGGTGTTAAAATATTCAATCATTCTGACTTCAAAGGTCTTACGTTCTTGTATGGTTTTAAAGTTACCTTTCAGGATTCTCACTGTGAAGTCACTGGTACAGTGTCCTGGTCCTGTAAAATGATGACCAACAGGGGTGGGAACCTTACTGGCACCAGTATTGTTCATGTGATGTCTATGTAAATTGAATCTTGTCTTAAGCATCTGGCCTGTTTCCCCAATATAGCATCTTTCGTTACATTTTTTACACTGAATGATATATACCACATTGGAAGATGAGCAAGTGAAAGATCCCTTTATGTTGAATATCTTTCCTTTGTGGGTAACTGTGGGGTCCTGTGAAATATTTTGGCATAGTTTGCAACTGGATAAATTACAGGGACGTGTGCCCTTCTGTTCCTTTTCAGTCTGTGATGGAAGTTTACTTCTGATTAGCTTGTGTTTTAAGTTGGGTGGTTGTCGGAAGGCCAGTACTGGTGGGGATGGGAATATCTCTTTCAGTAATTCATCCTCCTGGAGTATAGGTTGTAGATCTCTTATGATTTTCCTCAGTTTTTCCAGCTCTGGATTGTATGTTACTACAAGGGGAATTCTGTCTGTGGATTTTTTCTCCTTGTACTGTAGCAGATTCTCCCTGGGTGTTTTGAGGGAGGAGGCAATATTCTTGGAGATTATTTTGGGGTTGTAGCCTTTCTTTCTGTTTGAAGGATGCACTCAGGCTTTTAAGGTGTCTGTCTCTGTCCCCTGGGTCAGAGCAGATACGGTGGTATCTTGTGGCTTGGCTGTAAATGATGGATCTTTTTGTATGTGAAGGATGGAAGCTGGAGTTGTGGAGGTAGCTGCATCTGTCTGTGGGTTTCTTGTATATAGATGTTTGTATACAGCCATCACTGATAGAGACCGTGGTGTCCAAAAAATTGACTTTTTCTGGGGAGTAGTCAATTTTGAATCTGATTGTAGGATGGTATGTATTGAAGGCAGAATAAAATTGTTTCAGAGTTTCTTCACCCTCCGTCCAAATCATAAAAATGTCATCGATGTATCGGTAGTATTTTAGAGGTTTGGTCTGGTGTGTATTCAGAAATGTCTCTTCCAGCTCAGCCATAAAAAGGTTGGCATATTGGGGTGCTGTCCTGGTGCCCATCGCAGTGCCCATTATTTGCAGATAGATATCATTGTTAAAGCGGAAGTAGTTGTGAGTTAAAATGAATTTGATTAATTTTGTAATAGTTTCTGGTGAGTATTGATGGTCCAGTGTGGATTTTTTTAGGAGTCTTCCACATGCAGCTATGCCATCCGCATGTGGAATGTTGCTGAATAGTGATTCTACATCCATCGTGACCAGAAGGGTGTTAGGTGGTAGTTGCTTGATATTTTTCAATTTATTCAGAAAGTCTGTGGTGTCTTGTATGAAGCTGTTAGTTTTGTGTACGAGAGGTTTCAGAATTCCCTCTATGAATCCAGATATTTCTTCCGTGAGTGTGCCAATACCTGATATGATTGGTCTGCCAGGGTTTCCCGGTTTGTGGATCTTGGGTAGCATGTAGAATGTGCCCACAGCAGGTTGGTTTGGTATGAGTTTCTTCAGGTGAGGTTGCGCTTGTGTAGGAAATGTTTTGATAAGGTCTTTCAGCTGTTTTGTGTAATCCTGTGTGGGGTCCTCAGTTAGTTTCCTGTAGTATTTATTGTCTGAGAGCTGTCTGTGCCCCTCTTCATAATAATGCTTGAATGTTTTCACTTATATACACTGTCAGCTAGCACATTTGCTTATTTCCGATCTGACGAAGAAGGGCAACCTTCGAAAGCTAATCAAGAAATGTATTAAGTTATGTCAAATAAAAAAGGTATCATCTTATTTTCTTTTCCATGTTTTATTTTGTTTGATTTCTATTGATAACCTTAAGAGTGGACTAACACGGCTACCACACTCCTCTACTTAAGATGGAAGATACCGCATACAGCCACATGAAAAAGCAAATGAACAAACTTTTGGAAAAAGAAACAAAAGTGAACAGTCATCTTTACTTTCTGACAATCTGCAAGAAGAATGACATCATTCCCAAAGGACTGAGGATCAAAAATCCTTTGGCTACTACTTACAATTCTGACTATGCAGAGAAACTCTGCAAACGCACTAGTCAGAAACTAAGAAATGAACTTATACAGCAACTCTACTAGAAAAAAAGAATAATACAAACCCAAAGGGATGTAATCCTTAGGAACATGGAGGAATTACATCCACACCTTGTGAACCAACTTAAAGAGGACCTACATAACATCCAAGGAGAAAAACAATACATTGCTATCCGCAAAAAGGAAATAAAGCTATATTCTCTTCTTCAAAATCAAAGAGAGAGAAACTGCTTATCCTTGAATAGCTACAGCTCTGCAGAACCAACATCCCCAGACACCTTGGACACACTTGGATACACATCTGAGGCATGTGAAAATCAGAGCCCAAACAAACCAGGGAATACTGATCACACCCTTACAGATGCAAACCAAATGGGGATAATAAACCTCTCGAACCATCAATTATCACAACATGAGGTCTCTGTGCTCTCAAAAGGGCTTTCATTCTGCCCATCTAGTAAACTAGATGAACTCCAACTATGCTCAGACCTAGAAGAATTCTTTAGAAAAATGCGCCTTAAAACACATTTCTATAATAAAGGGACACCAAACAGACCGGAGTACAGTCTTAAACAAAAGAACACTTATTTCACCCCACAGGAGGGACAAAACTACAAGCTGGATAATTACATAGAAAGTTTCAGACATAGGGTGAAATCCCAACTTTCCAACAAACAAAAGAGAATCCTGTACAATCTTACCCCACCAGAAAGAGCGGCCATAAGAACCCTACAAACTAACGAACGCATTATCATCAAACCCACAGACGAAGGAGGCGCAGTGGTAATTATGGACATACAAAAATACATTAAAGAGAGGCACAGACAGCTCTCAGACAATAAATACTACAGGAAACTAACTGAGGACCCCACACAGGATTATACAAAACAGCTGAAAGACCTTATCAAAACATTTCCTACACAAGCGCAACCTCACCTGAAGAAACTCATACCAAACCAACCTGCTGTGGGCACATTCTACATGCTACCCAAGATCCACAAACCGGGAAACCCTGGCAGACCAATCATATCCGGTATTGGCACACTCACGGAAGAAATATCTGGATTCATAGAGGGAATTCTGAAACCTCTCGTAGACAAAACTAACAGCTTCATACAAGACACCACAGACTTTCTGAATAAATTGAAAAATATCAAGCAACTACCACCTAACACCCTTCTGGTCACGATGGATGTAGAATCACTATACAGCAACATTCCACATGCGGATGGCATAGCTGCATGTGGAAGACTCCTAAAAAAAATCCACACTGGACCATCAATACTCACCAGAAACTATTACAAAATTAATCAAATTCATTTTAACTCACAACTACTTCCGCTTTAACAATGATATCTATCTGCAAATAATGGGCACTGCGATGGGCACCAGGGCAGCACCCCAATTTGCCAACCTTTTTATGGCTGAGCTGGAAGAGACATTTCTGAATACACACCAGACCAAACCTCTAAAATACTACTGATACATCGATGACATTTTTATGATTTGGACGGAGGGTGAAGAAACTCTGAAACAATTTTATTCTGCCTTCAATACATACCATCCTACAATCAGATTCAAAATTGACTACTCCCCAGAAAAAGTCAATTTTTTGGACACCACGATCTCAATCAGTGATGGCTATATACAAACATCTATATACAAGAAACCCACAGACAGATGCAGCTACCTCCACAACTCCAGCTTCCATCCTTCACATACAAAAAGATCCATCATTTACAGCCAAGCCACAAGATACCACCGTATCTGCTCTGACCCAGGGGACAGAGACAGACACCTTAAAAGCCTGAGTGCATCCTTCAAACAGAAAGAAAGGCTACAACCCCAAAATAATCTCCAAGAATATTGCCTCCTCCCTCAAAACACCCAGGGAGAATCTGCTACAGTACAAGGAGAAAAAATCCACAGACAGAATTCCCCTTGTAGTAACATACAATCCAGAGCTGGAAAAACTGAGGAAAATCATAAGAGATCTACAACCTATACTCCAGGAGGATGAATTACTGAAAGAGATATTCCCATCCCCACCAGTACTGGCCTTCCGACAACCACCCAACTTAAAACACAAGCTAATCAGAAGTAAACTTCCATCACAGACTGAAAAGGAACAGAAGGGCACACGTCCCTGTAATTTATCCAGTTGCAAACTATGCCAAAATATTTCACAGGACCCCACAGTTACCCACAAAGGAAAGATATTCAACATAAAGGGATCTTTCACTTGCTCATCTTCCAATGTGGTATATATCATTCAGTGTAAAAAATGTAACGAAGGATGCTATATTGGAGAAACAGGCCAGATGCTTAAGACAAGATTCAATTTACATAGACATCACATGAACTATACAGCCAGTAGGGCCCCCACCCCGGTGGGACAGCACTTCACAGAACCAGGACACTGTACCAGTGATTTCACAGTGAGAATACTGAAAGGTAACTTTAAAACCATACAAGAACGTAAGACCTTTGAAGTCAAAATGATTGAATATTTTAACACCCAACAGAAAGGACTTAACAAGGACCTGGGGTTCCTAGCCCATTATAAACCATAAAGCTGTATGTCTCTATTGATCACCCCACCCCTCACCTATCCACACCCATCCTGTTAGAATATCAATGATATGCTTTGATGTCCCCATGCATACCTCCGACCCACCCCCATCCTCCCACCCTGTCAGACTGTCATAGTAATGCTTGAATGTTTTCACTTATATACACTGTCAGCTTGCACATTTGCTTATTTCCGATCTGACGAAGAGGGGCAACCTTTGAAAGCTAATCAAGAAATGTATTAAGTTATGTCCAATAAAAAAGGTATCATCTTATTTTCTTTTCCATGTTTTATTTTGTTTGATTTCTATTGATAACCTTAAGAGTGGACTAACACGGCTACCACACTCCTATACTTGCTGCATGAATGCTGATCTGATCATTTACATGTCTTCTTAGCATCTATATGTTGTTGGCACCCTCTTTATAGAATGAACTCTTTACTGACTCCCAAATAGGAGGTAGTAAGTATATGAGCATGGTAAACACTTTTCTGTGTGGTAACTCTACAGGAACGTGCTTGGAAAGTTCCCAGCAGTTAATGTACAGGCTTTCTATTTATCACACATTCATTTTTGTATCTAACATGAGGTAAGTTCAAAACTTTACTGCATTATTGTACAAGAGCCTCTATGACTTCTTTACAATATATCAGATGGAATACCTCAAAAACCCTCCCCTTTAATCACTGATATAATTTTATCCTAAAAAAAATTACTCTAGGTAAAATGCAATTCTTCGGAACATCATTGCACTTAATGACTTTCTAGTCATTGCAGTGCTGTACTTCTTAAGAACTGCTTTAAGAACTGGAAAAAATAATCTAATAAAGGATACAGAAATCATTTAAGGACTAGCACAACTCAAAATAAATAAATAAAATTGTATCAAGGCAAACAATTTTGAGGTCATGCCTTCCAACTAAAAATATAACTGCAACAGTACTCTGCTGGCATAGAGAAATAATTTAATTTTAAGATTTCTTCCAACACAGATGTTTTCCTTTCTGCATTTGATTGTTAATATTGCCATTTTAGGCCAATCACAAATAAATTACTTAATAGTACAATGTGTGCTGTTTATTTTTTAATACTGCATGGATAATGTATTCTTTATGTTAAGGTTTAACAATTATACCCCCCCCCCCCCCCAATATTTAAACACTGTGACCAACACCGGCGCTACAAAAATAAAAATATTTTTGTTGCATTGGATATGACGCATGCTGGGGGTGGGAACTAAAAAGTACTTCCTTTTTAGCGAGCAGTAAGCCCACATTGGGCTTACTGCCACTTTGTAAAAAGGGTCTTAAGTGCCAGGTCCTACCTGGACACCAGGGCTGAATATCTGGAAGTTATCCAGGTTCTGCCAACTTTCAGCCCTCTTATCGGACATCTATCCGAATAAGTTATAACTGCTGTTTCACTGTGCTATCTCATCCCGATTGGCATCTGGGAACCAGAGCTGAATATCAGGAAAACTTTCGGTTTCATCCCCGAACTGTCACAACACTATCCAGATAGGACTAGATTTTATTTATGATGCTTGAAAAATCAGCACCAAAAATATTTCTGCCTAGGCATATTCTGTAAATCGCGCCTAGATTTAAGTGCAGATTATAGAATACACCTAGTTGGTTTATAGAATACGTCTAGAGGCCATGCCTGCGCCTTACTCTAGAGACGTTCATTTAAACTTTGTGTAAATATCGGTGACTAAGTTAAGTGCGGAGCAGGTATTTTATATAACTGTGTGTGTAGATTTTCAGAATACCCACAATCCACCCATTCCATGTCCACGGCCATGCCCCATTTTTGGCAGAACACATTAGAATTTACATGCACCACTTTTCAGAATATGCCTAGCAAGTTGTGCACGTAAATTCTAATTAATGCCAATTAGTATCAATGATTGCTTGTTAAGTGGCAATTATTAGCACTGATTAACTTGTTAAGTAATTAAATTGCATGCACAAATCCAGAATACAATCAGATTTGTGCACGCAATTTCAGTCATACTATATTGAATCCAGGGGATAGTGCCAGAGTGGTCTGTAAAGATTTTCAGCGGCATCATCTGGATAATGTTGTTCAGGGCCGCCAAGAGACTGGGCCAGGCCCGGGACAAGGCCCCCCCCCTGGGGCTCTCCCCCACTCCTGAGGTCGCTGCCCCTCCCCCTCCGCCCGCCACTGGGCCGGGCCCCTGCATTGAAATCACAGTGCCTCTCACCTCCATATGAAAGCGCTGCAGGCAGCAGCAGATCGCCTCCCTCCTTTCCTCCCTGTGTCCCGCCCTCGTCTGATGTAACTTCCTTGAGGGCAGGACACAGAGAGGGAAGGAAGCCTGAAGCGAGGCGATCTGCTGCTGCCTGCAGCGCTTTCACACGGAGGTGAGAGGCGCTGTGATTTCAATGCAGGGGGCCTGGCTCGGTGGCAGACGGTTGACGATGGACAGGGCCGGTCTTAGCAACTGCAGGGAGCTATGCAGACCAGTTCGCCGGGGCCCACTCACCCCACCCAGCCCCGCTCCAGTATACCCAAAATGACAGAAACCAAATTAGCATACAGATTCTGCATGCAGCACAATACCAGAAAAACAGAACATTGCTATACATTACAAAATAAGATAGCAGATGTAAATTCTCAATTGGACATATTCCAAACACTAAAATGAAAATAAAATGATTTTTTTCTACCTTTGTTGTCTTGTGACTGTTTTTCAGATCATGTTGGTCCCAGTCTCTGATTCTGCTGCTCTCTATCTGCTCCCTTAACTCCACTTCCAGGGTTTCCTTTCCATTTATTTCTTTACTTTCCTCCTTTCTTCTTCATTTGTTGCCCTACATCCATAGGTAAAAGCTGGGTCCTCCGTGAACTTGACTGGAGGAGGTATAGAGTGGATCCAGCATTTGCCTATTTTCTCCAGCCATGTGCAGTTTTTCTCCTCTTTTCCCTTTCCCTCATCTCCATCAGGATGCATCTCCTTCCTCTCTCTTCCCTCTCCTCCATCCATGTCCAGCATTTTCCTCTCTCTCCTCCCCTCCATCCATGTTCATCTCATGCTCTCTCTTTCCTCCCTTCCATATCCAGCATTTCAACTCTCCCCTCTCCTCCATCCGTATCCAGAATTTCTCCTCTCCCCTCCATCCATGTGCATCTCCTTCCTGTCTTCCCTCACTTCCATCCATGTCCAGCATTTCTCCTACCCTCCCCTCCATCCATCCATAGCAACGCTTCTCTCTCCTCTGCCCTCCCTACCCATCCATGTCCAGCAATTCTCCTCTGCCCTCCCCTCCCATCTATGTCCAGTGATTCTCCTTTGCTGCCTGTCCTCCCCTCTCATTCACATCCAGTGATTTTCCTCTGTCCCCTGCCCTCACCTCTCTCCCCTCCATCCATGTGCATCTCCTTCCTGTCTTTCCTCACTTCCATCCATGTCCAGCATTTCTCCTACCCTCCCCTCCATCCATCCATAGCAACTCTTCTCTCTCCCCTGCCCTCCCTACCCATCCCCAGTGATTCTCCTTTGCTCCCTGTCCTCCCCTCCCTTCCCCTCCATGTCCAGTGACTCACCCTAGGCCCCAACTTACCCCCCTTTTCACCCCCCCAAGAGTTTCAGTTCCCAGCCACAGCTGTGCCCTCAGTTTTCCACCACAGCCCTCCTTTCCTTCCAGCTGCCCTGCGTTTAAAAGGTTGCAGCAGCAGCGAAAAAGCAGGCTCGCCTCTCCTTTAAGCCCTTCCCCTTCTCTCTCAGCGTGCACTGTGCCACCTTCGCAGAAACCGGAAATTGCATCAGTGCACGCTGAGAGAGAAGGGGAAGGGCTGAAAGGAGAGGCAAGGCTGCTTTTTCGCCGCTGCAACTTTTTAAATGCAGGCCGGCTGGAAGGAAAGAAGCTGAGTGACGATATAGCAGGGAGCAACAGGAAGCGCTGCAGGGCCCCTGGAGGCGCGAGGCCCTGTGCAACCGCTCCTGTCGCCACTGCCTAAGATCGGCCCTGATGACGGAGGGCGGGTGGGACTGCAGCACCGGGCCCAAGCCTTAATAACTCTTTTCAGAATGCACAGAGGGAGCTGTTGAAGAACATACAGCCACCTTGGGAACAGGGACATACGATATAAGTTAATTCTTCCATGAAGTGACAAAGGTAGCGAGTGCCAAATCCACAGCTGCTGCTCAGTGGAATGCAGTAATTAAGGGCAATCCCTCAGTCTGTGTTTCTCAGATATACTCATCAATCCATGGGATGTTTATATTTGAGAAACACAGCCAAGTCAGGTTTTCAGGATATCTACAATGAATATGTAATGAGATTGATTTGCATACAATAGAGGCAGAGCATGCATATTCATTGTAGATATTCTGAAAACCTGACTGGCTAGGTGTGTCCTGAGGACCAGGTTAAGAAGCCCTGTCTTAGACACAACAAACCATTACCACTCAATACCTTAAGGGGATAATTCTATAAAAAAAAAGACTAAGCTTTAGGTGTAAAGAATGCCCGTAAGTGACCATAATACTAACATAAACACACCTCTATTACACATATGTGTGAAAATGGCAGTATTTCCAGCTTCAAGCTATTCTGTAACTTGACACCTAAATGGGATGGCACATAGTTTGAAGGTGGGTATACACATGGGCAGAGTCTGGACAGAGCACACAGTTACATATGTATGACAATTTAAGTGTGTTCTTTAACATTCTAGCTGTAAGCACTTTCACCAGCTGTTTTATAGAATAGGATCCATATAGAGGCCCCCTAGCACCTCAATGTAGACACCTCCACATGTCAAAATCAAGATCTTAAATTGGGTCCTTTCTTTCATCCATAGCCAATGCAGTTGAAGTAGTAATTGGGGGTGGGGAGGGTTGTGAATCCTCTATTCAATACTTGATATGTATTATAAATAGAGTTGTGGTGCACCAAATACTCAATACAAAAATAAACCCCACAAGGTACTAGTGGAATTCTAAACAGCAAGTGTCAGATGTACTTGCAAACACTGCAGAGCATTAACCCCACATTTACACCATGAGTCTACCATCAAAAAAGGAGGAAGGAGGAGGAAAACCCTGCGCTCATACCAAGTCACATCAAACTCAACTATGTCTGCTACATGGACACCTGAATGTGGAGTACCACAAGGATCACCCCTCTCACCAACTATTTTCAACCTATTGATGATCCCCTTGGCAAAACTTCTATCAAACCATAACCTCAACCCGTATATATATGCCGATGATGTAACAATATACATCCCTTTCAAACAAGACATTAAAGAAATCCTCAATGAAATCAACCAAAGTCTACACATCATGAACTCCTGGGCAGATGCATTTCGATTGAAACTAAACGCAGAAAAAACTCAATGCCTGATACTCACCTCCCAGTACAACACAAATGAATTCACTGCTATAAACACACCTAAACTAAACCTTCCAATCTCAGAAACTCTAAAAATCCTTGGAGTTACTATTGACCGCCACTTAACACTTGAAACTCATGCAAACAACACAACCAAGAAAATGTTCTACTGCATGTGGAAACTGAAAAGAATAAGACCATTCTTCCCAAGATCCGTCTTTCGTAGCCTAGTGCAATCCCTCGTACTCAGCCATCTGGATTACTGCAACTCACTATACACAGGTTGTAAAAAGCAAATACTGAGGAAACTTCAAACAGCCCAGAACACAGCAGCCAGACTCATCTTCGGAAAACTAAAATACGAAAGTGCCAAACCCTTACGAGAGAAGCTACACTGGCTCCCACTCAAGGAACGCGTTACTTTTAAAGTATGCACATTAGTCCACAAAATCATTCATGGTGAAGCCCCAGCTTACATGTCTGACTTAATAGACTTACCACCTAGAAATGCTAAAAGATCATCCTGAACTTTCCTCAACCTTCACTTCCCCAATTGCAAAGGCATAAAATACAAAACGCTACACGCATCAACCTTTTCTTATATGAGCACGCAATTCTGGAACACACTACCACGCAACCTGAAAACGATCTACGAACTAACCAACTTCCGCAAATCATTGAAAACCCATCTCTTTGATAAAATTTACTGATAGAATCAAAACCCATTAAGTCCACACACACTGTTAGTAATGCAACAATACATTCTCTTCTGACTTCCCATCCCCCATAATTTTTACCACATTTATACCTCTACTCATAGAAAAATGTTATACCGAATTGCTCTCCTACTACTGTTTAGTTGCCCTATCAGCTCCCGTTGTTTCTTTCCATTGTTCTTCTCCATTGTTCTATTCCCTTAACGACACTTTAACTTTGTTTTCGCATAACCCTCACAATGTAATCCATAACCGAGTTGTAACAAACTGTATTTCCACCATTCACAATGTATTGTAAGCCACACTGAACCCACAAATAGGTGGGAAAATGTGGGATACAAATGCAATAAATAAATAAAACACCCAGAACCCCATCAGGAGCTTTAATTTTTCTAGCTCAAAGACTAGAAGAGGTATTTGCCTCACAGGCAGAAATACCTCCTTCCTCCACAGGTAGACATCCTTTTTTGATGGTAGACCCATGGTGTAAATATGAGGTTAATGCTCTATAGTGTTTGCAAATACATCTGACGCTCACTGTTTAGAAATCCTCTAGATTCTCCAGAATCATTCTAGCTGCTGCATTCGGACCACCTAAAGCATATCTATGAGCTCAAAGTGAGGTCAAAATATACTGCAGACCATTATAGTAGGTCCAAAGAAACGACAGAGCAGACAATCTGCAAGATCCAATGTGATGGTAGAAAACAACAGATCAGAACGGAAACATTTAACCCAAGATTTATTCATTATAGTAGATAAAATACAAAGAAAAGACCATTATAGTAGCCCAAATGAGCCAACATCAAAGCCTTTCATTTGTTAACCAGAAATGGCCAAAAACCATTCTTTAGATGGAAACCTGATCTTTCAGGTCCTAACGGGGATCAAGAACCACCCCTAAATCCATTACCAAAGATGACTGGGCTATGGCCCCAGCACCCCAATTAAGAGCAATCTGGTTGGCTGATCTATTAGCTTAGATACAAAATCTCACACTGATCAAAAGGCTGCTTGCAAAATATTGATATAATCAAAAAAGCATCAAGCAGTCAACCTGCGTCTGCTCTTGAACAGGGGAAAAAGTCTCAAATACTGCTGCCCAGGAGGGAAGAGTTAGGACGGCTGTTGTAATTGGTGATTCAGTTATTAGGCATGTAGATAGCTGGGTGGCTGGTGGATGTGAGGACTTGCCTGCCTGGTGCGAAGGTGGTGGACCTCACGCATCACCTAGATAGGATTGTAGATAGTGCTGTGGATGAACCGGCTGCCTTGAAACATTTGGGTATCAATGACATAGGAAAATGTAGGAGAGATGTTCTGGAAGCCAAATTTAGTCTCTTAGTTAGAAAGCTCAGATCCAGAACCTCTAGGGTAGCATTTTCCGAAGTGCTACCTGTTCCACGCACAGGGCCCAAGAAACAGGCAGAGCTCCAGAGTCTCAATGTATTTAATGAGGTGATGGTACAGGAAGGAGGGTTTTAGGTTTGTAAGGAATTGGTCAACATTCTGGGGAAGGGGGAGCCTATTTTGGAAGGATGGGCTCCACTTTAACCAGGTGGGACCAGGCTGCTGGCATTGGCTTTTAAAAAGGAGATAGAGCATCATTTAAACTAGAACCTAGGGGAAGGCTGACAGTTGTTCAAAAGTGCATGGTTCAGAACAAGGTATCTTTCAAAGATATCACCAAAACAGGGAAGATAGGGTATCCCAATAGCAAGGTTGCAAAAGAGACTATAGTAGATCAGGTGTCCTTAAATAAAAATCAGACAAAAGATTGCAAATTAACACCGTCAACTACTGAGCAAGATGTAAATAGGAACAACAAACATAGTTTGAAATGTCTATATGCGAATGCCAGAAGCCTAAGAAATAAGATGGGACAGTTGGAATATATTGCACTAAATGAAAAATTAGATATAATAGGCATCTCTGAGACCTAGGGGAAGGAGGATAGCGAGTGGGACACTGTCATATCAGGGAACAAATTTTATCATAGTGATAGGGTGGATCGAATTGGTGGAGGGGTAGATTTGTATGTTAAGGAGAGCTATGAATCAAATAGACTGAAAATTCTGCAGGAAACAAAATACATCTTGGAATTCCTATGGATTGAAATTCCATGTGTAAAGGGGAAAAGGACAGTGATAGGAGTGTACTACTGTCCACCTGGCCAGGGTGTAGAAATGTTATCAGAAATTAGGGAGGCTAACAAACTGGGCAACACAATAATAATGGGTCATTTCAATTAGGCCGATATTGACCGGGTAAATTTAACATCAGGGCTTGCTAGGTAAAATTCCTTGACAAAATCAAAGACTGCTTGATGGAGCATCTGGTACAGGAGCCAACAAGAGAAGAAAAAAAGTCTAGACTAAGTCCTTAGTGGAGCACATGATCTGTTGCAGGAGGTAATGGTGCTGGGGCCACTTGATAACAGTGATCATAACATGATCAGATTTGATATCGGCTTTGAAGTAAATACACACAGAAAATCCAATACGTTAGCATTTAACATTTAAAAATGAGACTATGATAAAATGAGAAGAATGGTGGAAAAAAAACAATTAGAGGAGGAGTTGTGAAGGTCAAAAATTTACATCCTGGAAACCCAATCCAAATATATTCCGTGTATTAAAAAAGGAGGTAGGAAGATCAAATGACAGTCAGCATGGTTAAAAAGTGAGGTGAAGAAAACTACTAGAGCTGAAAGAAAATTGTTCAGAAAATGGAAGAAAGAACTGACTGAAAATAATAAGAAACAGCATAAGGAATGTCAAGTCAAATGCAAAGCGCTGATATGGAAGGCAAAGATGGACTTAAAAAAAAAAAGATTGCATTGGAGGCAAAAATACATAGTAAAATTTTTTTTAGGTAAATTAAAAGCAAGGAGCCAGCAAAAGAATCGGTTGGGCTGCTAGATGACCAAGGGGTAAAAGGAGCAATCAGGGAAGACAAAGTCATAGCGGAGAGATCAAATGAATTCTTTGCTTCGGTCTTCACCGAAGAAGATTTGGGAGAGATACAGTTGCCAGAAATGGTATTCAAAGCTCACGAGTCCAAGGAACTGGATGAAATCTCTATAAACCTAAAAGATGTAACTTACAAAACGATAATAGCAGGAGATTTTGGCATTAAAAATACATTATCACCACATATAATTAAACTACTACGTATATTGATCCAAGTGGCTATAAAATTGATATGTCAAAACTGGAAAGATTTTACAAAGTTAACCTACGAAATGTGGTGGAACTCAGTATGTCTAACAGCTAAATACGAAAAAGTAGCAGCAGAGAAATGTGGTTCCTTTATGGCATATAATAAAATTTGGTCTCCGGTGATTAAATATTCATCCAGCTGAGTAATTAAAGTACAGGTACTTTTCAAACATTGGCATTAATACTATAACATCTGATATGCATGCATACTTCATACGAATATACATATATGTATATATATACGTATATAGTCAGAGTACATTGACCTTTCTGTTAACTGTTATTGTCATTGGTACTAAATTTACAATATGTTATAAAATCAATAAAAAACTGATTGAACTAAAAAAAAAAAAGATGTAATGGCGCAATTTGACAAATTGAAAAGTAGCAAGTCTCCTGGACCGGATGGTATTCATCCCAGAGTACTGATAGTATTGAAAAATGAACTTGTGGATCTATTGCTAGTAATGTGCAATTTATCTTTAAAATCAAGCATGGTACCGGAAGACTGGAGGGTGGCCAATGTAACACCAATTTTTTTAAAAGGTTCCAGAGGAGATCTGGGAAATTATAGACCGGTGAGCATAACATTGGTGCCAGGCAAAATGGTACAGACTATTATAAAGAACAAAATTACAGAGCATATTCAAAAGCATGGATTAATGAGACAAAGCCAACATGGATTTAGTGAAGGGAAATCTTGCCTCACCAATCTATTACATTTCTTTGAAGGGGTGAACAAACATGTGGATAAGGATGAGATGGTCAATATTGTGTATCTGAATTTTCAAAATGCATTTGACAAAGTATCTCATGAAAGAAACCAGAAGAAATTGGAGAGTCATGGGATAGGAGGTAGTGTCCTATTGTGTTTTAAAAACTGGTTAAAAGATAGAATTCAGAGAGTAGGGTTAAAGGGTCAGTATTCTCAATGGAGAAGGGTAGATAGTGGAGTTCCCCAGGGGTCTATGCTGGGACTACTGCTTTTTAACATATTTATAAATGATCTAGATAGGGGAGTAACTAGAGAGGTAATTAAATTTGCTGACGACACAAAGTTAATCAAAGTTGTTAAATTGCAAGAGGACTGTGAAAAATTACAAGAGGACCTTATGAGACTGGGAGACTGGGCATCTAAATGGCAGATGATGTTTAATTTGAGCAAGTGTAAAGTGATGCATATGGGAAAGAGGAACCCAAATTATAGCTACGTCATGCAAGGTTCCACATTAAGAGTCAACAAACCAGGAAAGGGATCTAGGTGTCGTCGTTGATGATACGCTGAAATACTCTGCTCAGCATGCAGCAGCGGCTAAGAAAGCAAGTAGAATGTTAGGTATTATTAGGAAAGGAATGGAAAAAAATGAGGATGTTATAATGCCTTTGTATCGCTCCATGGTGTGACTGCACCTCAAATATTGTGTTCAATTCTGGTCACTGCATCTTAAAAAAAGATATAGTGCAATTAGAAAAGGTACAGAGAAGGGTGACAAAAATGATAAAGGGGATGGGATGACTTCCCTATCAGGAAAGGCTAAAGCAGCTAGGGCTCTTCAGATTGGAGAAGAGACGGCTAAGGGCAGATATGATAGAGGTCTATAAAATAATGAGTGGAGTGGAGTGAATCGCTTGTTTACTCTTTCCAAAAATATTAAGACTAGGGGGCACGCAATGAAGCTACAAAATAGTAAATTTAAAACAAATCAGAGAAAATATTTCTTATGTCAACATGTAATTAAACTCTGGAATTCATTGCCAGAGAATGTAGTAAAAGCAGTTAGCTTAGCAAGGTTTTAAAAAGGTTTGGACGGCTTCCTAAAGGAAAAGTCTATAAACCATTATTAAAATGGACTTGGGGAAAATCCACTGCTTATTTCTAGGATAAATAGCATAAAATGTATTGTACCTTTTGGGATCTTGACCTGGATTGGTCACTGATGGAACTTGGAAACAAGATGCTGGGCTTCATGGTCCTTTGGTCTGTCCCAGTATGGCAATACTTATGTGCTTATCTACTTATTCTACTTACCAGTCTCAGACTGTGCTGCATTTTCTAATTGCTGCAGTGAGTCATGATGAGACAGCAGCTCAACACATGAAGCATTTCCTACTGTGCAATCAAATCAACATAATGCTCCAGATGTCAGTATGTATCTGGAACAAAAAGGTCAGTAGGCATTATACAGTCCCCTCAAAACATTTGACCTCTCTAAAAATACCTTTTCACATCAAAAATTCTTCCTTATGGAAGAGCATTTTTTTTGTTTGTTTGTTTTTTTAACATAAGCACCTAACAGTGCTGTGAGACTGTTTAATTTAGGATTTCTTCCATAAGCCTCAAGTAAAGCAGTAAAGTCTAACTGCACTGAGCACATTTTAGCCTCATGTAAAACAGTAAAATCTAACTGCACTGAGCACATTTCCCATTAGTACAATAACAAATCAGGTCTGGTAGTATGGGCCTATTTCTGCATGGGTAGCAGAGGGTGGCATGCTTCAACTCTGATTAATTCTAGCTCAGAAACCACATGCTAGCAAGCTGTTAAGAACATGAGTAAATGGTGCACCTCAGGACCCTTTTACTAAGCTGTGGTAGAGCTACAGCGTGGGTAGCATGTGCCAAATTGACCCTACTGCCGGGGTAGTGTGGGTGCCCGGCGGTAGTTCCAAAGTTGGCAATCGCATTTTCCTGCAGTAGAAAACAATTTTCTATTTTCTACTGCAGGGGGCATTCTTGGCTGTAATCGGCAGCACAGCCACATTGCCGTGCGCTGCCTGATTACTCCACGAGTAGCGCATGAGCCCTTAGTGCCTTCTAAATAGGTGGCAGAGAGGGCTCAGGCAGTAAATAGCCGTGCGCTAATTTTAATATTAGAATATAGCCATTTACTGCCCCATTTTTTAAAAAGATAAAATCAAGAGGCAGATTTTGTAAGAAATGCACTTTTTATTTGCAAATTCAAAGCTCCCAGGAATTCAACATTCAGTGCACTGAAAGATAAATTTTAATACCAAGAAGTGCAGATTGATACAATTGGGGTGCAGAAATCCAAAAGAGATGTACCAAATAGGAGAGGAGAGATTGGTAAGCTCGGCTCAGGAGAGAAACCTGGGGGTGAGGGTGTCCGAGGATCTCAAGGTGATGAAACAATGCAACAAGGCGGTGGCTGTAGCCAGAAGAATGCTAGGCTGCATACAGAGGGGTATAACCAGCAGAAGAAAGGAGGTGTTAGTACCCCTCTACATTCATTGGTGAGACCCCACTTGTAGTATTGTGTCCAGGTTTGGAGGACGTATCTTACTAAGGATGTAAAAAGACTTGAAGTGGTTAAGAGAAAAATGGTATGGGGTTTATGTAGCAAGACATACGAGGAGAGACTTGCTGACCTGAACATGTATACCCTGGAGGAAAGGAGAAACCAGGGTGATATGATATAGACATTCAAATATTACATAAGTACATAAGTATTGCCATACTGGGAAAGACCAAAAGTCCATCAAGCCCAGCATCCTGTTTCCAACAGTGGCCAATCCAGGTCACAAATACCTGGCAAGATCCCAAAAAAGTACAAAACATTTTATACTGTTTATCCCAGAAATAGTGGATTTTCCCCAAGTCCCTTTAATAATGGTCTATGGTCTTTTCCTTTAAGAAGCCGTCCAAACTTTTTAAAACTCCGCTAAGCTAACCACCTTTACCACATTCTCTGGCAACGAATTCCAGAGTTTAATTACACGTTGAGTAAAGAAAAAGTTTCTCCGATTCATTTTAAATTTACTACATTGTAGCTTCATTGCATGCCCCCTAGTCCTAGTATTTTTGGAAAGTGTAAACAGACGCTTCACATCTATCCGTTCAACTCCACTCATTATTTTATAGACCTCTATCATATCTCCCTGTCAGCTTTGTGAGTCCCTGTGCCGAGCAGTAATCCCGGGTACAAGGACTTTGGACCCGGATTCTGCTTGGCAGCCGAGCAACCCCGAAGTTCACCGGTGGTGACCGCCGTTCTCTGGGAGTTGAGCCCCCAGGTGCAGGCGGCCGACAGTTACACAAAGAGGCCCAGAAAGGGGTGCCCAGAGAGACCAGCCAAAGAAGAGCAGAAGGAAGAAGTTCAGGAGCGGGTCACAACAGAGTGGCAGGCACTAGGCTAAGGAGTGTTGTGTGTCCAGGCAGGTATACAGGCGGGTAACTGACCCAGGAGTTACCAGGTCCAGGCAAGATATTCAGGCAGGCAGTAGACAGGAGAATAACCAGGTCCAGGCAGGATATCCAGGCAAGCAGCAGACAAGAGAGTAACCAGGTCCAGGCAGGATATTTAGGCAGGCAGCAGACAAGAGAGTAGCCAGGTCCAGGCAGGATATCCAGGCAGCCAGCAGACAAGAGAGTAACTAGGTCCAGGCAGGATATTCAGGCAGACAGCAGACAAGAGAGTAACCAGGTCCAAGCAGGGTCTTTACAGGAAGGCAGCAAACAGAAGAGTAATCCAGGTCCAAGCAGGGTCTTTACAGGCAGGCAGCAAACAGAAGAGTAATCCAGGTACAAGCAGGGTCTTTACAGGCAGGCAGCAAACAGAAGAGTATGCTGAAGAGAAACGCTTATCCAAGTACAAGCCGAAGCAATGAGGCAGAAGGAAAGCATCCCAGAAATAGTGCAGGCTTTCTGACGTAGACAGGAACCAGCAAAAGAAGAGAGCTTCCATAGGTCAGGTAGGCAGAGAGAAAGTCAACACAGGTGCGTGGTAGCAAGGCAATTAAAGAGCCTGGAAGCCAGGCAGAGAGAACAGATCCAGGTGCATGAGAGCAAGGCAATCAAGGAGCCTGCAGCCAGAGAAGAAGTACACAGACATGGCTCAAGGCTGAGCCAGTTAAGTGTGTGTGTTGGCAGGACCCTGCGCAGCCCAAGGACGCTGCTTATGTTGAGGTAGTGGACATGACACTCCCTTCAACCGCCTTTTCTCAAAGCTGAAGACCCCTAGCCACTTTAGCCTTTCCTCATAGGGAAGTCGTCCCATCCCCTTTATCATTTTCATCGCCCTTCTCTGCAGCTTTTCTAATTCCACTATAACTTTTTTCAGATGCGGCGACCAAAATTGAACACAATATTTGAGGTGCGGCTGTACGATGGAGCGATGCAAAGGCATTATAACATCCTCATTTTTGTTTTCCATTCCTTTCCTAATAATACCTAATATTCTATTTGCTTTCTTAGCTGACACTGCACACTGAGAAGAGGGTTTCAAAGTATCATCAACAATGACGCCTAGATCCCTTTCCTTGATGGTGACTCCTAATGTGGAACCTTGCATGACGTAGCTATAATTCGGGTTCCTCTTTCCCACATGCATCACTTTGCACTTGCTCACATTAAACGTCATCTGCCATTTAGACGCCCAGTCTCGTAAGGTTCTCTTGTATTTTTTCACAATCCTCCCACGATTTAACGACTTTGAATAACTTTGTATCATCAGCAAATTTAATTACCTCACTAGTTACTCCTATCTCTAGGTCATTTATAAATATGCTAAAAAACAGCGGTCCAAGCACAGACCTCAGGGGAACCCCACTAACTACCCTTCTCCATTGAGAAACCTGTTTTTAAACGGCTCTGTTTAGCTTCACTAATCTATTATAATATGGCTAGATATATTTGAAGATCATCCTTTATGTAAATGTGCCTCAGGCTTATTTATTATATGTATTGGAGGATTATCTACAAATGAGGGAAGGGGGGGAATAGAAGGTTTAGATTCAGGATAATATGCACCAGGATACCACTTGCTTACATAAATACATAAGTATTTCACACTGGGATAGACCAAAGGTCCATCAAGCCCAGTATCCTGTTTCCAACAGTGGCCAATCCAGGTCACAACTACCTGGCAAGATCCCAGAAAAGCTCAATACATTTTATGATGCTTGTCCCAGAAATAAGCAGTGGATTTTCCCATGTCAATTTAATAATGGTCTATGGACGTTTCCTTTTTTTAAACCCTGCTAAACTAACTGCCTTTACCACATTCTCTGACAACAAATTCCAGAGTTTAATTTATTTATTATTATTATTATTATTTATTGCATTTGTATCCCACATTCCCCCACCTATTTGCAGGCTCAATGTGGCTTACATAGATTTAATAACATTGTAATAGTTGGATCTCAGATGCAGTTAGTTATGTGTAGCGATTAAGGAAGGGGAGAGGGAAGAAGGAAGAGAGTTGTTAAGGTAGTTATAGAGGGTGTGCGTTCATAATTGAGTGGACTTACTGAGGTTATAGGTTTTCATTGTAGGCTTTGTTGAAGAGGAATGTTTTCAGACATTTTCGAAACATAATTGTTTCTTTGATTGCTTTCAGGTCTGTAGGTAATATGTTTTCAGAGATTTGCGAAAGATAGTTATTTCATTGATTGTTTTCAGGTCTGTAGGTAGTGCATTCCATAGCTGCGTGCTCTTGTAAGAGAAGGTAGTGGCGTGCATCAGCTTGTATTTAAGTCCTTTCCAGCTGGGGTAGTGCAGGTTGAGAAATTTGCGGCATGATCTTGTGGCGTTTCTGGGAGGTAGGTCCATGAGGTTTAGCATATAGATTGGGACGTCTGCATGAATGATTTTGTGTACAATCGTGCAGATCTTGAACACAATGTGCTCCTTAAGTGGAAGCCAGTGAAGTTTCTCTCTTATGGGTTTAGCGCTTTCATATTTGTTTTTTTCAAATATGAGTCTGGCAGCTAAATTCTGGGCAGTTTGGAGTTTTTTGATTGTCTGTTCTTTGCACCCGGCATATAGTGCGTAGCAATAGTCCAGATTGCTTATTACCATTGATTGTACCAGGGTACGGAAGATGTGTCTCGGGAAGAAATTTTTTTCTCTTTTAAGTTTCCACATGGTGTAGAACATCTTTTTCGTCGTGTTTTTCACGTGGGTATCAAGAGTGAGGTTTCGATCAATGGTGACTCCGAGAATTTTCAGGTTTTGTGAGACCGAAAGAGAACAGTATGGTGTTATTATGGCGTCGAAGTTTTTTGTGTTATGTTGTGAGACGAGTACAAGACATTGTGTTTTTTCTGCGTTAAGTTTTAGTTGGAATGCATCTGCCCAGGTGTGCATTATTTGGAGGCTTTGGTTGATCTCGTTGGTGATTTCATTTAGATCTTGTTTGAATGGGATGGGATGTAGATTGTGACATCATCTGCATAAATGTAGGGGTTGAGGTTTTGATTGGCTAGTAGTTTGGCTAGAGGTATCATCATTAGGTTGAATAATGTTGGTGAGAGAGGGGATCCCTGGGGGACTCCACATTCCGGTATCCATGGAGGTGATCTGTCCCCGTTCGTTATTACTTGGTATGATCTTGTGGTCAGGTATCCTTTGAACCACTTGAGAACAGTGCCTCCTACTCCGAAGTATTCTAGTATATGTATTAGTATTTCATGGTTGACCATGTCAAAGGCACTGGACATGTCGAATTGCAAGAGGAGGATGTTGCCTGTCGCAATTGCTTGTTTGAATGAGTTCATCGCGGATACTAGTACAGTTTCAGTGCTGTGGTTCGTCCGAAATCCTGATTGGGACTCATGCAGAATTGAGTGTTTATTTAGGTATCCAGTAAGTTGTTTTGTCACTATGCCTTCCATGAGTTTGGTCATGAGTGGAATAGATGCTACTGGTCGGTAATTGGTTAGGTCCATTGTGCTTTTTTTAGTATCTTTCGGTAACGGAGTGAGAAGGATGTTTCCTTTATCCGTGGGAAAGAGTCCATTTTGAAACCTGTAATTTATGTGTTTCATGAGGTCTGTTTTGAATTGTTTGGGTGCGGATCTTATTAGACTGTTAGGGCAGATGTCTAATTTGCATTGCGATTTGGCGTATTTTCCTAGCCAGTGTGAAATTTCTTTTGGTGAGAGCGTGTCGAAGTCAGTCCATGATCGATCTGCTGGGCATTCTCCGGGTTTTGGGTCTAGACATTCGAGGATATTTGTATAGTCCGTTGGGGTAGTGGGTATCATGAGTCGGAGCTTTATGATTTTTTCATTGAAGTAGTTTGCAAGGTTGGTTGCTGATGGTGTATCTGAGTTGTTGGAGGTGACTTGGGTAGTATTTAGAAGATTGTTTACGAGTGAGAAGAGTTTGTGTGTATCCTTGTAGTTTGGTCCTATTTTAGTTTTGTAATAGGTCCTTTTCGTTTGTCTGATGTTGTATTTGTATTTTCTTTGTAGTTGCTTCCATTCTTTGTGTGTGTTTTCATCTTTTTTTCTTACTCCATGCTCTTTCCAGTCTTCTGACTTGTGTTTTTAGTTCTTTTAATTCTTCGTTAAACCATGGTATTGAGTTTTTTCTATGTGAGGTTCTTGTTTGAAGTGGTGCTATGTTGTCTAGTGTTATTCTGCATTTGTTATCCCAATCTTGGAGAAATTGGGGAGAATCTGTAGGTATTGTCCATTCATCACTGTAGAGTTTTTGCCAGAATGTTAGTGGGTCTATTTTGCCTCTCGTAGTATATGTTTGTTTTTATTTTTGTTGTGTCTTTTTTGTTCTCCAGTGGAGGGAAAGGTTTGCACTGTAGTGGTCGGACCATGGCCTAGCTGTCCATTTTGTGTCTATTAGTGTGATATTTGGTTCTGGTGAGAATTTGTGGGTGATGGTGTCTAGTGTATGTCCTTTTTTAGATTTTGCTCACACCTTTTTCAGTAGTAGCTCAAGGTGAGTTGCATTCAGGTACCCTGGATATTTCTCTGTCCCAGGAGGGCTCACAATCTAAGTTTGTACCTGAGGCAATGGAGGGTTAAGTGACTTGCCCAAGATCACAAGGAGCAGCAGTGGGATTTGAACTGGCCACCTCTGGATTGCAAGACCGGTGCTCTAAACACTAGGCCACTCCTCCACTCTTAATTGTAGAGTAAAGAAAAATTTCTCTGATTCGTATTAAACTTACTACTTTGTAGCTTCATCAAAAGTCCCCTAGTCCTAGTATTTTTGGAAAGAATAAACAAACAATTTGTGTCTACCTGTTCCACTCCACTCATTATTTTGTAGACCTCTATCATATCTCCCCTCAGCCATCTCTTCTCCAAGCTGAAGAGCCCTAGACGCTTCAGCCTTTCTTCATAGGGAAGTCGTCCCATCCCCTTTATCATTTTTGTCACCCTTCTCTGTACCTTTTATAATTCCACTGTATCTTTTTTCAGATGCGGTGACCAGAATTGAACACAATATTCGAGGTGCGGTTGCACCATGGACCGATACAAAGGCATTATAACGTCCTCACGTTTGTTTTCCATTCCTTTCCTAATAATACCTAGCATTCTATTTGCTTTCTTAGCCGCTGCAGCACACTGAGCAGAGCATTTCAACGTATCATCAACAGCGACGCCGAGATCCCTTTCTTGGTTGGTGACTCCTAATGTGGAACCTTGCATTATGCAACTATATTTCGGGTTCCTCTTTCCCACATGCATCACTTTGCACTTGCTCACATTAAATGTCATCTGCCATTTAGATGCCCAGTCTCCCAGTCTCATAAGGTCCTCTTGTAATTTTTCACAAGCCTCTCGCGATTTAACAACTTTGAATAACTTTGTGTCATCAGCAAATTTAGTTACCTCACTAGTTACTCCCATCTCTAAATCATTTATAAATGTTAAAAAGCAGTGGTCCCAGTACAGACCCCTGAGGAACCCCACTATTTACCCTTCTCCATCGAGAATACTGAGCATTTAACCCTACTATCTGTTTTCTATCCTTTAACCAGTTTTTAATCCACAATAGGACACTACCTCCTATCCCATGACTCTCCAATTTCCTCATGAGTCTTTCATGAGGTACTTTGTCAAACGCTTAGATATCACAGTGCAGAATTCCTGTGACTGTACCAGTCCTGGAGAAAACTAGGGCCTTTGCAAGTTGTGCCCAACTTGAGAAAAAAATCCCTTTTTTTCATTGGTTCCTTAAAGGATACTAGAGACACCAAAGAGTCTCTTGGATCTGAAGAAGCCATGAATATCCAGTGCTCTAGTTCAATTGTAAACCTGTCTGTTATTTTAAAATGAAGAGTGGTATATCAAGCAAAATAAACCATAAACATACTACTGCTCATACAGGTATAAATATGGCTACACACAAAACTGTTTTTGTCATTCTTGCACAATCATCAAAAGCCCACTAGAGGACACTATAACTCTATTTTTCATGGAAAAGTAGGTAAACGACTGCATCACTGCTGCTGGGGTGTTTCCGTGGTAACCAATTAAGACAATTAGTGCAGAAAACAATTCCTTAATATTACCAAACTGGTGTGAATTTTGCATGAGTCCAATTCTGTACATTATAGCTTTAATGAAAGAATCACATACATGCAGCAGCTATACAGAACAAATCAAAATAATGTACAGCATTTAAATGTATTCCAAAGCCATCTTTTACACAGATTCTTGTTGGTCCTTAAAGGGAGAATCTCATAATCCAAGGATGCTTATTGCAGAGTCATCAAAGATGACTGTTTGGCAAAATTATTACAGCATTTAGTAACTGCCAGGACTGAACTTTAGTATTTATGTCACAGTTTGCCGAGATACTTCAGACTAGTCTCTGGACCAATGTATGGGTCTACATAATTTAAAGAAAAAAAGAAATGTTCCTAATATCCAAGTTTATTGGTACTTGATATACCGCCTGAGGGTTGTCTGTGCGATTTACATAATCTAAAAAATAGCATAGAGCAGTGGCGTAGCCACAGGTGGGCTTGGGTGGGCCGTGGCCCACTCACTTAGGGCTCAGGCCCATTCAACAGTAGCACATGGTAATGAAAATGCTGCTCTCCACAATACTGGCACCTTTGCATGCTCAGTTTTCAGTGCATGCCTGCTGCAGACTACCAAGGTGGAGACTGGAGAGAAGCATTTTCCCACCATCTGAGATATTTTTTTTGGTGTGGGGGTGGGGGAGAGACCATTTGGTGCCCACCCACTTCTTGCCTAGGGCCACCCAAAATCTGTTATCTGGCTACGCCCCTGGCATAGAGAAACGGGAGGAATAGAAATGCTGAAATGGAACTGCAATAATTGATAAGAGGAGGCAAAAGAAGAGGGAAGGCTGTGCTCTATAGGCTGACACCGGGAACAGCTATCTCGTGCAATTGGAGGCTAGTACTGGACATCTCCTCCTAAACATCTGGAGAGATGTTGACACAATCAAATGTGTCTTTGAATAGGAAGGTTTTAAGTGCAACCAGAAATATATCTGAAGAGGTTTGCAAACAAAGGGAAAAGGACAATGCATTCAGATCAGTTACTGAGAAAATGTGGTGATGGGTAGAATCATAGATGAATTGTCTGGAGGTGGAGTCAATTCTAAGATTTTGCTGTAAGGATCGGAAAGATCAGACAGCTGTGCACAGGATCAGCAAATGGTCAAGAAAGAGTGGGAGTCTTGCTTGGCAGATCTTGAAAACTAACAGAAGGATTTTGTAAGTATAGTATTACAGTATCAGTTTTTTAAAACTATAACAATGGGTTTCCAGGACTTAGGGAAGAGAGATAATTGAGATAGATGTTGTTCTGTTTGGAACTCCTCTAGTTTAGCGATGTTGTCCACAATATGCTATGTTTAGAAAGAACCTGAAAATATTTTTGTTTCCACAAATCAATTCTTAATTATGGTACTGTCTGGTTTTAGGTTTTAATTGTTTGAAACTGTAATTCCCAGAGGATTGATCTGGGTTTTTTTGGCTTTGTAACTCGCCTTGAACTGTAAGATGTGTTATAACAGAACAGAATAGCATCTGTTAGGAGCATGGCATAATTAACTGATTGGTGCTAATTTGACATTGAAAATGTAATAAACATGCCCCTTTTCTATAAACAGCTTGCCTAACTTCTCTCACATTTATTTATTTATTTTGTTTATTATGATTTATTTAACGCCTTTTTGAAGGAATTCATTCAAGGCAGCGTACAGTAAGAATAAATCAAACATGAGCAATAGACAATTACAGCAGTAAAAATATTCAGATAACAATACAAAGTATAGCATAGTATATTACTTACAATGTCAACACAATACATATTAGAACATTTTAATTGACAGTGAAGGGTATAAACAAAGATGGAACATACAGATAGGTAAGAGAGTAAGAGGAGTTAGATATTAAGGTAACTAATTTAAAGAGAGGGGCACATGCAAATGCAAAGGGGGTGTTAACATGGGGGGCATAGGCTTCTCATGGATGCTCCAACTATTCTTGCACGCATTTTATAAAATGGTTACATTTAAGTGCCTTGGTCTTGAGTCACTTATTTTTCGAACAGGCTCACATTTCCCAAACTCCTCAACATCAAACCTTCATTTTTTGACAATGCAAGTTAACTGGTTCTCAGATTTCACAATAAAGGAGATTTTTTTTTTGCTCCTATTTCTAATTTAAAGTGGTCTCACACTGGTCTGCATAAACTGAGATGGATTTTGTGAAGGACATATAAACTGGAATTTAGACATCTAGGTCGGCACCTATCAAGTTCTGCTAGCAGTTTAGAACAGGATCTGCCAACATAGCGCCAGTAGTAGTAGTAAAATACATGAGAAATGGATATTTATACACCAGTTAAATGCATCAGGAACATCCAATTTAAAATTGTGCAGCAACCCCCTAACTCTATAAAAATTGCCAAAAATATTGCATGCAAATTTAAATGAATAGCAAGCCAATTACTACTACTACTACTATAAATCATTTCTATAGAGCTACCAGTCGTACGCAGCGCTTTACAATTTAACAAGAAGAAAGACAGTCCCTAGTGACAATAATTGTTTTAACAAGCAATTATTGCAATTAATTGAAATCAATTAACATGTACACAAGTAAATTTAGGCACATGATCTGTGCCTAAATTTTACACATAACCTGGAAAAGGGGGTGTGGAAATGGGAGGGTCATGGGCATTTCAGGGCGGAGCATGAGCATGATTTCAGTTACATGGACAATTACAGAATAAGGGGGCTCTGCACGTAAATTTAGGTGGGAGCATTTCCACCACGTTTCATTAATGCAAATGGATGCACCTAAATTTATGCTTGACCCCGCAGTTAAGCGCTAAATAAACCGCTCCTAACAAAGATGCTATTCTATAAACTGCTCCTGTTGTTTAAACAGTTCTACTGTATTGGCTTTCCATGCAGTTATTTCACTGATATGACAAAATCATCTGAATATTATATAATATCCAATTCAGGACCCTTCTGCTCCTTCTATTTCTTAGCAATTTCCAGGTTCGAACATGAAAAAAAAAGGTGTGGCACTGATTGAATTTGCTGGGCTGGATGTATTTGGGAATGGATGTTCAAACTGGGGGGCCCTTTTACAAAGCAGCAGTAAGTCCAACACAGGCTTACAGCTCACTAAAAAGGAAGTACCATCAGGTTACCGCAGCTGCCCAGCGGTACTTCCAACTCCCAGCGCACCGTCATATCTGGCGCTACAAAAATATATTTACTTTTGTAAAACCGGTGTGTACCTGGCGGTAATCGGGCAGTGCTGCACGCTGCCTAGTTACCACCGGGTTAGCATAGGAGCCCTTACTGCCACCTCAATGGGTGGCAGTAAAGGCTCCCCCTGAAATGGCTGTGTGACAAGTAACAGCCACCAAGAAAATGACTTTCCAGGTCACGTACTTCAGATGGCAGGAATTCAGTGGCTCAGACACCCTCTGAAAGACCCAAGGAGGCAACTTCTAAGCTCTCAACATCCAGGCCGTGAGAACCAGAGACTGGAGGTTGGAATGTAGAAGCGACCCCTCGTTCTGGGTGATGAGGGTCGGAAAACACTCCAATCTCCACGGTTCTTCGAAGGACAACTCCAGAAGAAGAGGAAACCAGATCTGACGAGGCCAGAAGGGAGCAACCAGGATCATTGTTCCACGGTCTTGCTTGAGTTTCAGCAAAGTCTTCCCAACTAGAGGTATGGGAGGGTACGCATACAGAAGGCCTGTCCCCCAATGCAGGAGAAAAGCATCTGATGCGAGTCTGTCGTGGGCCTGAAGTCTAGAACAGAACTGAGGGACTTTGTGATTGATCTGAGTGGCAAAAAGATCCACCGAGGGGGTGCCCCATGCTCGGAAGATCTTGTGGACAATGCCCATGTTGAGCGACCACTCGTGAGGTTGCATGATCCTGCTCAACCTGTCGGCCAGATACGTGGCCTGGAGAAACATGCTGTGACTGCACGTCCAAAGCCACATCCAGACAGCTTCCTGACACAGAGGGTGAGATCCGGTGCCCCCCTGCTTGTTGGTGTCTGATTGTCTGTCTGAATCAGAATGATTTGGTTGGACAGCTGATCTCTGAAAGCCTTGAGAGCATTCTAGATCATTCGTAATTCCAGGAGGTTAAAGACTCTTTTCCTGAAAGGACCAAGCTCCTTGAGTGTGAAGTCCATCTACATGAGCTCCCCACCCCAGGAGGGATGCATCCATCGTCAGCACTTTTTGTGGCTGAGGAATTTGGAACGGATGTCCCAAGGTCAAATTGGATTGAATGGTCCACCACTGAAGGGAACTGCAAAAGTCAGTGGAGAGATGGATCACATCCTCTAGATCCCCTGCGGCCTGGCACCACTGGAAAGCTAGAGTCCATTGAGCTGATCTCATATGTAGGCGTGCCATAGGAGTTACATGAACTGTGGAAGCCATGTGTCCTAAGAGTCTCAACAACTGCCGAGCTGTGATCTGTTGAGATGCTCGAGCCATGGACACGAGGGCCAGGAGATTGTCTGTCCTTGCCTGAGGAAGATAAGCTCGAGACGTCCGTGTGTCCAACAGAGCTCCAATGAATTCCAATTTCTGATCCGGGACAAGATGGGACTTGGGATAATTGATCATGAACCCCAGAAGCTCTAGCATTCAAATAGTCATCCGCATGGACTGTAGAGCACCTGCCTCCAAGGTGCTGTTCACCAGCCAATCGTCGAGATAAGGGAACGCATGCACTCCCAGTCTGCATATCGATGCTGCGACAACAGGCAGGCACTTTGTAAACACCCTGGGTACAGATGTGAGGCCAAAGGGCAGAACACAGTACTGAAAGTACCAAGTTCCCAACCGAAATCGAAGATACTTCCTGTGAGCTGGGAGTATCGAGATGTGGGTATAGGCATCCTTTCAGTCCAGAGAGCATAGCCAATCGTTTTCCTGAATCATGGGAAGAAGGGTGCCGAGGGAAACCATCCTGAACTTTTTTCGGACTAGGAATTTGTTCAGGGCCCTTAGGTCTAGGATGGGACGCATCCCCGCTGTTTTCTTTTGCACAAGGAAGTGCCTGGAATAGAATATCAGCCCTTCTTCCCCTGGTGGAATGTGTTCGACTGCACTGGCTTTTAGAAGGGCAGAGAGTTCCTCTGCAAGTACCTGCTTATGCTGGGAGCTGAAGGACTGATATCCCAGTGGACAATTTGGAGGCATGGATTCCAGATTGAGGTTGTGTCCATAAGGAAGGGAATATCCTTACACATTTCCCGGAACAAAGGATGAAAAAGAAAGACTCTCAGGCGGAGACATCCTTCTCTCAATGGGCGGCGTAGGATCAGAGGGGACCCCATAAGACTCTTCTTCAGAAAAGTATCTGGGATCTTCCTCTTCTTCCCACAAACGCTCATCCTCAGTATCAGACAAAAGCTCTCTAAGAGCAGCCCGAACCCGAGCCTTTCTCGACGTTGAGGAACGACAACCTCAAGGGGAATTTCGAGAAGTTGAAGAGTGTGGTAGCCGTGTTAGTCCACTCTTAAGATTATCAATAGAAATCAAACAAAATAAAACATGGAAAAGAAAATAAGATGAAGTTGAAGGAGAGTTAACCCGGGTGGCAGCCGAAGGACCAGATGCTTCTTCAACAGTCGGTGCAGAAGGCGCAAGCACCCCTGGCACTGAAGTAGACTGGCGCAGCAATCCTTCCAGAAGCTCTGGAAGAAGGGCCCCGATGCGCTCGTCGAGAGCCGCCATCAGAAAAGGCTGCGGGGCTGGTGCAGGGGCCAGTGGCAGAATCTGTGGGGGCTCGAGAGCCGGTACCAGGCTGCCAGAAGACCGACGCATCGGCACCTCCTGTATAGAGGGTGAGCGGTCCTCTCGGCGTCGACGCTTCTCGTGTGCTGAATCCCTCGGCTCCCCGGAGCTCTCGGTAGCGCGCATGGAAGGAGATCGATGACGGTGCTTCTTAGCCTTCGCTCGATGCCTGTCATTGAGACTCCTCGGTACCGAAGAGGAAGATGTGGAATCCTCACGCCTCCTCGGGGCCGGACCCGACGAAGGTTGGTCCCGGGGGGCCCAACGTCGAAGGTCCGGACCAATCAGCAAAAGGTTTTTCCCGTTGAGCCTCCCGAGACACTTGGGTCCATTTTTTCATTAAAGGACACAGCTTACAAGCAGCTGGAAGATGATCGGGCCCAAGGCACTGGAGACACCAAGAGTGGGGGTCGGTATCCGAGATGGTCCGGTTGCACTGAGTACAACGCTTGAAGCCGCTGGGTGTCCTCGATGACATGGACGGAAAAATAGCGGCTGCGAAATTAAAAGACGGGATTGTGTCAATTAAGGCACAAAAAATGGGAAAAAGAAAACCTGACCACGCGGCGTAAAAGGGAGCCGCGACAAAAAGAAAGAAAACTTATACTCAGAGAGAAAACTAAGGGACTAAAAACAACTTTTTTTTTAATTTTGTGAAATTAAATAAATAAAAAAAGAAAGAAGATAAAGAAGCGGTAATGCTAAGGTCCCCTGGGCCTTGAAGGTAACACAGCAAAAAAAACTCCGTGTCACCTCAGTTGCGGAAAAACAGAAACTGGGGAAGCCGTTCACACATGCTCGGTGCGCTCTGCCCGTGCACCGGAGCGTTCTCTGAAGATTTTTATTTTGCTTGCAAAATTTTGCCAGTTTCCTGGGCTGCCGCGGACGTCAACCCGATCGTGAGAACAAGGAGCCTGCTTGTCCTCGGAGAAAACATAGTAACATAGTAAATGACGGCAGATAAAAACCTGAACGGTCCATCCAGTCTGTCCAACAGAGGGAAGGAGGGGGCTGCTGACTTTTGCAGTGGTCTTCAGTGCATGCTTTTGCATAATAACTGCTCATTACTTATTAATTTAAATAAAATTTTGCACATGACAGACTGTGTGCAAAGGAGGAGGAGCTGAAAATTGCAAAAGCTTTCCAAATGAACAAAAAAAACCAAATTTCACCATTTTTATGCATTTTCTCCATGCAGAGTTCTGCATGCAAAATAAGGGGCCCTTTTACTAAGCCACATAGGCACCTATGTACACCCAATATACATCAATTTGGAGTTACCGCCCAGCTACTGCATGGCCCTTGCGGTAATTTCATTTTTGACGCGTGCCTGCTACACGTGCCAGAAAATCATTTTTATTTTCTGGCACATGGCAAAAAACAGGCAGTAATTGTCATTCTGCATGCGTGGATGATTACAACATTGTTAATGCATAAGACCTTACTGCTAAGTCAATGGCTGAGGGTAAGATCTCAACCCCAAAATGGATACGCACCAATTTTTATTTTGCCACACATTCATTTTTGGCAAAAATTTTAAAAAGCCCTTTTTTACAGGCACACTGAAAAATGGATCTGTGAGCACCCAAAACACACGCCTACACTAGCACAGCCTATTTTTTGGCGCACCTTAGTAAAAGGGCCCCTAATTTTGCAAATTATGAGATCAGCTGCTTGCTTTAAGTAGCCTGGACTATCTACAGGGTATTTGATCAGTGACTAATGAAAAAGTAAGAGAAAGAGAAACAAACGGCCCTCCACCATTTCCTCAGTCTCCCTGCTCATGGCCTGATGGGTAAAAGTGGGCTATAAATGCCACTAATATTACTATTATTTGGACCACATTTAATTACGAAAATGACTGATAATAAATATTCTCTCTCCTTGTAGCTGCAGAGACTCTCCTCCTATTCTAAGTCAAATTAAGGGGTACTTTTACAAAGCTGCGGTAACGTGTGCTTACTGCATTGAAAAAATGAGACATGCTTTGCTGCGGTGAGGCATCCTGTGGTAATTTTGGAATGTGTATTGCTACTTTTTTTGTGGTGGGCATGTTTGGGGGCACAGAATGGGTATGTTCTGTGCTAATCAGTTATTGCAGCTATATTGCTACATACTAATCAATTAGCGCTTGAGCTGTTACTGCTTACAAAATGGGTACTAGTAAGGGCTCATGCTCTAATCTGTATCAATGGCCATGTGCTAATAGCAAAATTAGCACATGGCCATTAATACAAAAAATAGGAAATTTGGCCATTTTACCCCAGCTGTAAGAATGGTCAGCACACAGGAAAGACCCACGCAAAGATGCACTAAGGCCACTTTTTACCGCTGTTTGGTAAAAAGACCCCTTTGGTAATTAATGCATGAATTGGTGCATATTAGCCCCCGGATTCTACATATTGTGCTGATATTTCTGCGCGGAAATTGAAGCATATTCCATAACAATGTGCATAACTTAATTGGTTAACAAGCCATCAGCACTGATAATTGCCAGTTAACAAGCAATTATTGACACTGATTGGCTTTACTTAGAGAGTTCTAAGTGTATTCTATAACATGATGCAGGTAAATCTAAGTCATAAAGGGAAGTTGGCCATAGGCATGAAATAGGTGGGTCATGGGCGTTTCTAAACAATACACCCAGTCCGCGCCTAATTTAGGCATTGCCATTTACACCAGGTTTTACTTAGCATAACTGCCCATGACTAAATTTAGTCAAGCAGACAATTGCTTGGCGGATTCTATAAACAATGCAGAAATTTAGGCTCATTCTTACTTTATAGAATGTGTTTAGGTGAATTTTATTTTATTTCTTAGGCATGATATATAGAATTGAGAATTGGGTGTGGAGAGTATATTGTGGTTAGTGCTTGGCAACTTGCATGCATTGACAATTTTGCAGTTAGCATGGGTCCATTTAGGGGTCCTTTTATGAAGCTGTGGCCTGCGCTGGTGTTGGCGTGTGTTTTAGATGCACGCAAGGCCCCCTTTTACCGTAGCAGGTTTCCCTTTTCTTAAAGAAATGGCCATGCGGCAAGTGAACCACTTGCCGCATGACTATTTCAGGGGAAGCACTTACCACCACGCATTAAGGTGGTGGTAATAGTTCCTACATGGCAACTGCCCGATTACCACTGGGTACACACCGGCGGTACTTCCCTTTTAGCGAGCAGTAAGCCCGCATTGGGCTTATCACAGCTTTGCAAAAGGGCCCCTTAATGCCTCCTAAATAAGTACATCAGTATTAATTGCATCCAGAGTACCGCATGCTAATAGACATTTTAACACAGACCTGCAACAAAAATGCTGGCTATGCCCTCTAATAGGTGCCATGTAAAATTTGCAGTTCTGTGTGTTAATTTCTTGTGTTACACTGTAATAACTGTAAATTTTAATGCATTTTAGTAAAAAGGTCCTTAAATGAGAGTTTACTGTTTCAATTACCCTGCTCTATGCATCTACTGTTGAAGGTTCAAAGGGATACATGTGACATTGTGGCTTTGTCACAAGCCTCTAATAGGTTAAAAAAAAGCTCTATAATGTATAATTCCACAAATACTATGACAAAATCAATTAAACTTTGACTGTTCGTCCTGACATTTTGCTTTCCAGAAGAATGGACAGAGTGAAACTATTTCCTGCATAGAAGGACTAGAATACAAAGTGTAGACTCTGTTCACTCTGAAGCTATCAAACAGCGGGATAGTTTGTCTAACATTGACAGCTCTTTCTATGCTCCAGGAAAAATGCATGTTGAGTTCGATCTCACATATTCACTGTGCAATGACTGAGTTGGTAAAGAAGAGCTGGGGAATAAGGCTTTGAAGGACAGCAGCACTCACATTTCCAATAAGGGTAAATCCAAGGTGAGAAAACATGAACCAAAGTTTCCTTCTTGCAGGTATGGCTGGTGCTAGCAGATAGTTACCAAACCCAGGGTACCTTTTACAAAGCGATGGTAAGTTCAATGCAGGCTTACCGCCCACTGAAAAATGCCAGGCTACCATAGCAGCCCGGCGATAGTTCCCACCCCCAGTGCATCATCATATTCGGCACTGCAAAAACATTTTTATTTTTGTAGCACCGGCATGTAACCAGCAGTAATTGGGCAGTGATTACTGTCAGGTTAGCGTGGGAGCCCTTACCGCCACCTCAATGGGTGGCAGTAAGGGATCCCCCCAAAATGGGCATGCAGCAAGTGATTCACTTGCTGCACAGCCATTTCCTGAAAAAAAGAAAGACCTATCTTTTACCTGCTATGGGAGGCAAAAGAGGGCCTTGGCATGTGTCAAACACACACACTGATGCTAGCACAGGCCTACTTTTGCTTCAGCTTGGTAAAAGGGGACCCCAGTAATTACAGCAGTTCATTGTCAGATGCCACTCAGTCAGGAGATCACTACCCAGACCAGTCCAATATATTTTCTCATGTTCTCTTGAAAACATAATAAAGTATAATTAAAAGTATAATTAAAGTACAATTAAATTTACATAGGTAAAATAGTTTTCTTGTACATTTAGGTGTCCTGAGGATGTGCAATGATAGAGGTCTATAAAATAATGAGTGGAGTTGAACGGGTAAATGTGAAGCGTCTGTTCACGCTTTCCAAAAATACTAGGACTAGGGGGCATGCGATGAAGCTACAATGTAGTAAATTTAAAACGAATCGGAGAAAACGTTTCTTCACTCAACATGTAATTAAACTCTGGAATTCGTTGCCAGAGAATGTGGTAAAGGTGGTTAGCTTAGCGGAGTTTTAAAAAGGTTTGGACGGCTTCCTAAAGAAAATGTCTATAGACCGTTATTAAATGGACTTGGGGAAAATCCACTATTCCTGGGATAAGCAGTATAAAATGTTTTGTACCTTTTTGGGATCTTGCCAGGTATTTGTGATCTGGATTGGCCATTGTGGAAACAGGATGCTGGGCTTGATGGACCTTTGGTCTTTCCCAGTATGGCAATACTTATGTACTTATGCAATGGACACCCAAATTCTGTTATAATACCAGTATAACCCGGTATCAGCACGCCTAACATTTACACGTCTGCAGTTACACCAGCCATAGACCCGGAATAACTGTTGGTGCATAAATAAAAACATAAGAACATAAGTGTTGCCATACTTGGGCAGATCAAAGCCCAGTATCCTGTTTCCAACAGGGGCCAATCCAGGTCACAAGCACCTAGCAAGATCCCAGAACAGTAAAACAGATTTAATGCTGCTTATCCTAGAAATAAGCAGTGGATTTTCCCAAATCCATCTTAATAATGACTTATGGACTTTTCTTTTAGGAAATTATCACCTTTTTTAAACCCTGCTAAGCTAACTGCTTTTAACACATTCTCTGGCAATGAATTCCACAGTTTAATTATACATTGAGTGAAAAAAATATTTTCTCTGGTCTGTTTTAAATTTACTATTTAGTAGCTTCATTGCATGCTCCCTAGTCCTAGTATTTTTTGACTGATTGTATCAATGTACAACATAGATACTGATCAAGGAATGTAAACAGTTTTTTCATGTAATGAAACCTAACTAGTATCAAAAAATTCATTGTATTCTGAAAATCCCCCAAACCAAAATCCATGAGAAATTTGCTTATATTTGGCCTAATAGAATGGGCTACTTTCCTTATTTTGGTTATTCTGAAGACCAGCCCCCTGAGGGGGCCCTGAAGAGTGAAGGTAAGTGTCACTGTCTGAACCTTACATGTGTACACAACACAGCAAAAAACTCTAAAGTTTATATTATATTTATGTTTATTTGAGACTTGATTTAATGTCTTTTCTTAAAAGAAAAGTCAAAGCAGTTTACAAATAATTAACAACCATTAAAATTGAGAAAAGAACGCCCATCAACTGATCAATCGCCCCCATAAAAAGAGAAAACAAAAATAGGTGCTTTCCAGTCTTAAAATTGGCCCTGTGTAGTAACAGGACACACATTAGAAAGTAAGGAATGCCACAAGAATCAACAGTAATGGTAAATAAATACTAAAAACAGAACAGATAATGTGGTTGAGAATTATCAAGGCTTCTGGAAAGACAGCTAAACATTGAGAATGGAGAAAATGTAAAGACAGGGTTGAATCAGTTAAAGGAAAAAGAAAGGTCTTGAAGATATACATAAGAACAGAAGAATAGCCCTACTGGGAAAGACCAATGGTCCATCTAGCCCAGTATCCTGTTTACAACAGTGGCCAAACCAGGTCACAACTACCTGGTTGAAACCCTAATCGAGGCAACACTCCATGCTATCAATCCCAGAGCAAGGAGTTGCTTCCCCATGTTTCAATTGCAGACCATGGACTTTTCCTCCAGGAACTTGTCCAAACCTTTTTTAAACCCAGATACGCTAACCGCTGTTACTACATCCTCAAGCAAAGAGTTCCAGAGCTTAACTATTTGTTGAGTGAAAAAAAATATTTCCTCCTATTTGTTTAAAAGTATGTCCACGTAACTTCCTTGAGTGTCCCCTAGACTTTCTACTTTTGGAACGAGTAAAAAATCGATTTACTTCTACTCATTCTCCACCACTCAAGACTTTGTAGACTTCAACCATATCTCCCGCCATCCGTCTCTTTTCCACGATAATGAGGGCAGACAGTGGATCAGAATATAAACTGGTGAAGGCAGTGGAGAGAGCATATGGACATTGTAGGGTAGGAAGAGTCAACTGTACATGTAGGACAAAACACTGCAGGGTACATAAAACAAAGCAAAAGAAGCATTTCAGACTGAGTTCTGACTTCTGAAAGAGGTGACTGGCCAATATACATTTATAAAAGTAAAAAATAGAAAATTGGAATTAGGTCTGACTAAACTAGGCAGGACTCTGGATAAATTGCACTATTAGTTTTTCTTTTCTACTCAGCAAGAAATATAGATTGCCCTCTCTTCTGTCTAAGCTTGTGCAAGTCTTGTACAAGTATATGCCTAATTGCACCGCAGATACTGAGAGGCGAGGAGGGCAGCGCACCACACACTACGATGGTGAGATTGCCCTAGAATAACCCAGTTCTGAGCCACTGTGAACTGGGAGATAGGTTCACTGCTGGGCCCGATGCCAGCAACTGGACTGCCCAGAACTACAGAGCAAGACCTCAGAACAAAACCCCCCTCATAACACCCGGTGCTGAGAGGGCCAGGGGAGCAGCAGACACCAGTTTCCCATGAGGGGCTGGGGGGGGGGGGGGACCCACCTGACTCTGTGGCATGCTCCCAAACCGAGAGGACCAGGGGAGCAGAGGATACCGATTCCCACAGGGGGCTGGTGATGAGACCCAAATGGCAGTGCGGTACAGGGTCCTTGACCACATGCCAGTTTCAAGAAGGAAGTCTCCTCTCATCCAGTGCCAGGTGGCAGAGTGCACCAGGCACCGGAGCTCCCACAAGGCATAAGTACATAAGTATTGCCATACTGGGAAAGACCAAAGGTCCATCAAGCCCAGCATCCTGTTTCCAACAGTGGCCAATCCAGATCACAAATACCTGACAAGATCCCAAAAAAGTATAAAACATTTTATACTGCTTATCCCAGGAATAGTGGATTTTCCCCAAGTCCATTTAATAACGGTCTATGGACTTTTCCTTTAGGAAGCCGTCCAAACCTTTTTTAAACTCCGCTAAGCTAACTGCCTTTACCACATTCTCTGGCAACGAATTCCAGAGTTTAATTACACGTTGAGTGAAAAAATATTTTCTCCGATTCGTTTTAAATTTACTACATTGTAGCTTCATCGCATGCCCCCTAGTCCTAGTATTTTTGGAAAGTGTGAACAGACGCTTCACATCTACCCATTCAACTCCACTCATTATTTTATAGACCTCTATCATATCTCCCCTCAGCCACCTTTTCTCCAAGCTGAAGAAGAGCCCTAGACGCTTTAGCCTTTCCTCATAGGGAAGTCATCCCATCCCCTTTATCATTTTCGTTGCCCTTCTCTGCACCTTTTCTAATTCCACTATATCTTTTTTGAGATACGGCGAACAGAATTGAACACAATATTTGAGGTGCGGTCTCACCATGGAGCGATACAAAAGCATTATAACAGATGAGCACTGACCAAGACAGACCTCGCAGACTTCCACAACAGAGGAGAACAGGATCTGGAGATGAGGCACAGCCACGGGAAACATTCTCACAGCATGAAATGGGGTCACAGGATGGACGACCAGCTCCCAGTGATGGTGCAGCTGGAAAACACCGATCTCAGTTTGAACAGACATGGTGGCTGCCAGCAGAAGGAGATCTGAGGATTTGGAGCTACTGATGAGTACCAAAGACGATGGTCAATCACACCACTCAGCGAAGTCCCCCAGCATGAGAAACCAAAAAGGCACAGAAAATGAGAGTCACATCTGCAGCCCAAGTAGATAAACAAAGACTACCCATCCCCACACACACAAACCCAAATACACACACAAGCACACGCATACACTCCTGAGCCACAAGCAACCCCAAAAAGGCCAACCTAAGGGCAAGGGTCTTCTATTACACAATAATAATGTGGATAATCCTAAAGAATGGAACAAAATTCCAGTACGCAACACTGGAAGACGACACTCACTCCAGCAACTGAAAGAGCCTAATCACAACCCAAACAACAAAACAGAGGCCAAACAACCAACAACATGAAACCAAACCGAAACAACCCACAATTTCAAAACAGACGGACCACACAGACAACTACAACTGTTACACACACCAACAATAAACATGACACATACGTCCCGATACCCATGGGATATATAAACGCGAGATTGGCAGTAAACAAGTCAGCATTACTAAGAGACGGGACAGACATAGAACAAGTTGCATTACTGCTCATAATTGAAACATGGCTGAACCTCAAAGACAACCCTGCACTGCTAGACCTCTGCCCACCAGGATATAAAACAATACATATAAACAGAACCAAAAAGAGGGGAGGAGGCGTTGCAATAATATAAAATCATCCTTCACATTAGACCTATTGCTAAACATATATCCTCAGCAATCGAAATCTTGGCATGCAAAATCACCGACCAACTATGCATCATACTGTTCTACTGCCCCCCCCCCCCCTTCTCCAGGAAGCTGGACAAATGCCCAAGACGATTTTATGGACCGTATCAAACATCTGCACCAATCACCCAAATATCCTACTAATAGAAGACATCAACCTGCACCTAGAAAAACAAAATGACACAAACACTAGAACCCTAATGAATATCATAAACCAACGGAATATCTAAACAGTACAAGCCATTTTATCACACACAAAAGGACACCTATTAGACATTCTAGCTCACAGATTCTCAACAAATAACAATCACATATTAGGCGACCACAAATGGGAAGAAGAGTTATAGTCATACCACAGCAAGATCACTTTCACGCTATAATGAAAAGAAAATGCCAAGAAAAAAGAACCAGGAACTCCACAAACATTCACAACCAGAGGGAAAGTGGATAACCATACCTTCTGGACAACAATGATGAATGAACATAGCAACATATCACCCAAGAATACACACCTTATGAGAAAATGAGATGAAGCAAGCGAAAACACACTAAACAAAATAGCAGCACTCAAAATGAAAACAAAAAACAACCACTTCCCTGGTTTAATGACAAACTACTACACATGAAAAAACTGTGTAGGAAACTCAAGAGAACATGGGCCTTAAACAAAACAGACACAAACAAAACCATATGGAGAAAATCTATAAGAACATATACAAACAACATAAAGAAGGCAAAAGCAGAACACTACAGCACATATACTAAACTTGAACAGACTAACATGAAAAAAACATGCAAACTCATGAACAAACTACTGAAAACTCAAAATGTACTGGCATCAACTGAAACACCATCAACTGCAGATGAGCTTGTATGATATTTCAAAAACAAAATAGCAAACACAAGATCAAACTTTGAGAAATCACAAACATCCATCACAGACTACTTACAAGACTGCAAAACAAACAACAACCACACCGTGGCAGACAGAATATGGTCCCACTTTCAAACCACCCAAACTAAAGACAGTAAATACACTACTGATATAATACGCACATGCATACTGTCTACTAGACAACTCTATCTACATGATGAAAAACTCATCGAGTGCTTCAGGGGGAGAAAAAGGAAACCAAAAGGAATCCCACATAGAATGTAATCAGCTAATGATAGTAGGAAGCTGGAGAAGGCTTGAGAAAGATCAAGGACACGGAACAGTCATCAATAGTGAAAACACTTTATTGTTCTTGTATACAAGGCCCGACATGGCAACGTGTTTCAGTACTAAGTGTTCATACTACATCTGGTCAGAAATGCACTGTCAACACAAAGGTCTTTTTGATAACCAGACACAACACTCACAAAGATGAACCTTCAAACGTTTGATGCAATATTGTTTTTGAAACAACAACTCATGACCCAAGAGGCAGGCACTTAGTGCAAAAACACGGTGCATGTTGGGCCTTGTATACTGTCGGGCTTGAATACAACAATAAAGTGTTTTTACTATCGATGACCATTCCGTGTCCTTGATCTTTCTCAAGCCTTCTCTAGCTTCCCACTATGATCGAGTGCTTCACCAAACACATCACATACATGTTTGCAATAGAACAGTTCCCAACAAACAAACGCAACATAGTACTCACACCAATCCCCCAAAACACAACTATCAAAATCAGCGATATCACAAACTACAGACCAATGGTAAACTACAGACCAGTGGCCACAATACCACTACTGACCAAAATGATGCCTTGTAGCACAGCAACTAATGGAATGCTTGACACAGTTTTCAATCCTTCATAACTGCCAATCAGGTTTCAGACCACAACACAGAACTGAGATGGTCATAACCACCTTGATAACTAAGTTCAGAAGCTTAATAAGCCAAGGACAAAACATATTACTACTACAATTCAATATGTCAAGTGCGTTAATGACACTGCTCGACAACATGGGAATCAGCGGTGCAGTGGCAACATGATTCAATGGCTTCCTAAGGACCAGATCCTACATTGTAAAGATGTCTAACAAGATATCAATCTCATGGATCTCTGAGTGTGGGGTACCACAGGGATCATCAATATTGTTCAATATAATGATGGTGCCACTTGCAAAAAACTGGAACTAATGGACTTCAACCCATTTATATATGCAGATGACATCACCATCTTCATACCTTTTCACAACAGTATCACAGACTTTCTGGACAAAATTTTAAAAGGCCTGGACCTCATGAAAGGCTGGGCTACAACTTTCAACTCAAACTAAACAGAGACAAAATCAAATTATCCAGCCAACACAACCCCATATCTTACCAAAATTTAACAATCAATCATCAAACATACTACATCAAAACAGAACTAAAAATATTCTCAATAAACATCTATCACTGAATAATCAAATAGCAGCAGTAACAACAAAATGCTTCAGAACACTATGGAAACTGAGAAGGATAAGAGACTATGTTTCAATCAACAATACTATCGCAACTAGACTACTGTAATGCAGCATACATAGGGTGCAAGGAAAGCACACTAATATTGCTACAAACTGTCCAAAACACAGCAGCAAGACTGATATTCAAGAATTCAAAATACGAATGAGCATCTCCACTACTCGAAACACTACATTGGCTACCAGTCAAGGCAAGACACTATTGCAATGGCACCTGAATATATGCTTGACATGATCGAACTATCCTCAAGAAACGGAAGCCCAGAAACCAGAGGCTACCTACTTCTACATGTACCCAACTGCAGAAACATAACCTACAAAACGGTCTTCACGTAGGATTTAGCTACCCGGGTTCCAAATGGTGGGACGCAATACCAAAAGCCATAAGAAGCATCACTAACTATCTTCAGTTCAGGAAAGGAATGAAAACCTTCAAAACATTCTACAACTAACTACAAAAAGCTATTGTTGCCTTTCCTCTTCAAATCTATCTCTTCAAAAACTCTATGAATAACTACACAAACTATCGATGCCCTCTCCACATCATAACTGCAAAACACTATTGTAACTTCACCAAAATGTAAACTGTAAGCCACTTTGAACCAAAACTTGTTTTTAGATAACAGTGGGAGTACAAAAATGCATAAATAAATAAAATAATCTCTGCACTGGACAGCCAAATGAACATCCATACAGCCTGATAAATAGGGAACAAACAACTTCCATCATGTTTCTAAGATGCATGAGCGTTTGCTACTGAAAGAGATTATTAAGATGTGTTCACAGGCCATGCTTTCTTCAAAGCAGAGGTAAGAAATCAGTTCATTTTCCTCTTCAAATCAGAAGCAAGGATCAGGTTTGATATAACGGAGTACTCCCTTCTCTCTCCTACTCGCTAACCCTTCTCTGTGAAACACTAATTAATTTGATCATATACAATTAACTAAGTGCAAGTAAAGAGAAGTCTTTGTTAAATGTTCTACAATCAATACAGAAGCCCATGGCATTCTTATTAAAGCCACGGAACAGGTACATGCTGCTGGCTGAGAAGGAATGGGAAACTGTTCTACAAACTCTTTCCACAGGGGGGCACCAGTGGTTAAATCTAGGTTTGTTTTTATTCTTGCCAACCCAATGGAAGTTGGAAAGAATTATACAGACATGGTTGAGAATGTCTGTCTGGGGGCATAATAAGTCTCCAAAAATGTAAAAGAATGGAATGAAATTTAGTATGAGGGGAAAACTAGTAAAAAAAAAAAAAAAAGCATGACTAGTTTGGACTGTGGGGTTCCAGAGATATAAGCCCCCCACCCAATAGAAAAGACACAAGGCATTTCTATGGGAGAAGTTCCAGTTTCTGTACTAGAGAGTAATCAATGGCATGGGATGAAACATATCATTTATAATAATTTGCTCCTCTGTCTGGATGCCTGGGTTCGTAACACAGTTCCCATGGTCCGCCCTGGGGATGATGTCACAGGGCGGACCAATGGGAAGTGAGAGGGAAGGGAACCCAGCACCAGCAACCAGAGGTGAATACAGAATCACCCCTCCAAGTTCCATGACCCCCTACCTCCCTCCCTTCCTCCACTCGCATCCGAGTTCCACGGCCCCCTCTCCACCAAGTTCCACCGTCCCGAGTTCCAAGCCCCCCTACCTCCCTACCTCCTTCCACTCCCATCCGAGTTCCACGCCCCCCCCCTCCTCAGAGTTCCACCGGCCCACACGAGTTCCACTGCCCCGAGCCTCCCTCTCTGTGGCCTCCGAGTGCAAGCAGGACGTGTGCGGCTGCACCTCCGCTTCATAAGTGCTGGCTGTTCTTTAAAACCGGTAACGGAGAAGTCGAGCAGGCATGGCATGGCGCTTCACACTGCCTTCGCTTTCACTTCTGTTTCAGCTGTGCCTCTGGTCCCGCCCTCATTTCCTGTTTGCGGAAGGGCGAGACCAGAGGCACAGCTGAAACGGAAACGAAAGCAAAGGCAGTCTGAAGCGCCGTTCTGTGCCTGCTCGACTTCACTGTTGCCGGCAGACCACGAGGTAAAAAGTTTTAAAGAACAGCCAGCACTTACGAATGGGAGGGGCAGCCGCACACGTCCTGCTTGCACTCGGAGGCCACAGAGCGAGAGGGAGGGAGGCGCGGGGTTGTGCAACTCGGACGACAGTGGGTGCATGGAACTCGGAGGGCACGGGACGAGAGGGGGGGAGGGGGTCCTGGAACTCCACCGGGAGGGGGGGCCGGTCCTGTAACTGGAAGGGGAGGGGTGGGTACTGGAACTCAAAGGGGAGGGGGAGGAGGGGAGGGGGAAGAGGAGGAGGGGCAGGTCCTGGAACTCGAAGGGGAGGGGTTCCTGGAACTCGGAGGAGAGGAAGGGAGGGAGGCAGGTAGGAGGGCATGGAACTCGGAGGAGGGAGGGGGCCCTGGAACCTTGCTAGCGCCTGTTTCCTTTCTGTTGGAAACAAGCCTCTTTTACTAGTATGTAATAATATGTCCTTTCTCATTACCTTTTGTAGCTTTTTTTTAAACAATATATATTTTCTTTATAAATATTTTTTGGGAATAGGGAGTGCAACAAATGCTAATCCTGCTTCCTAGCAGTCACAGATTTTAGCATTTTAAGTACTGTCAAATAACTGGTGGACGCCATATAAAGCTGAAGAAACCAATTAAATAACGTAACTTTGCATGTAATTTGTCACATAATGACCTATTGCTAGGAAGGAGGAAAAGACCTCAAATGTCCTCGCTGGGCGGCAAGCTTACAAGTTTAGTGCCTGCTCATTTAGGACTGTGGTCATATCATTTGTCATTTCATTGGTCAAAAACCTCCTGTACTCCTCCCACAGTCATTATAATTTATTAAAATCTTTAAACAAATATTTTCTTGTTTTTTATGTTTCTCTTTTTGTATATCTCTTTCCACACTGGAAATAATTTAGAATTTACTGTTCCAGATACCAGCACCTAAACATACTTCAGTTAAACTATTAAATACTTCTCTGCTACTTTTTCTCTTTCAATATTGTTGCTTATATATACTGTTTCAATATTGTTGCTTAATTAAATTACAGCTTAAAACTTATGTTCCCAACGGGGGTCTCTGTTTCACACTCCTGATGAGCTTCTTCAGGGGACTAAGTGCTAAGAATAATTCGCTGCCGCTCTTCTAAGATGGTGTTCTTCCGGCTGTATGACGCTGACCTTACCTTACACTTAATTACATGCAGCTTGTCACATATTTACCACAACATAAGCTCTCCCATTTCAGGCAGTAAGGTAATACAATAAATAATAAACAGTGCTTAATATGTCAAATTAAACGTGTCCTGTACCCGTGGAGGGGCATTTTCGAAAGAAACGTCCAAGTTGAGATTTGGACATCCTTGCAAAACGGTGAAATTCAGGGGCGGGGAAACCCATATTTTTGAAAAAAGATGGACGTCCATCTTTCGTTTCGAAAATACAGTCAGAGATGTCCAAATCCTTACATTTGGACTTCCCTAGACATGGACGTTTCTGACTTTCGGCGATTTTTCAAACCAAAGACGTCCATATCAAAAACCTCCTAATGTAAGCCATTTGGACGTGGGAGGAGCCAGCATTTGTAGTGCACTGGTCCCTCTGACATGCCAGGACGACCAAGCCTCAAAAAGGTGCCCCAACTGATCAGATGACCACCGGAGGGAATGAGGGATGACCTCCCCTTACTCCCCCCAGTGGTCACCAACCCCCTCCCACCCCCCAAAAAAACATTTTTTTTGTCATCCTCTATGCCAGCCTCAAATGTCATACCCAGCTCCATCACAGTACTATGCAGGTCCCTGGAACAGATTTTAGTGGGTGCAGTGCACTTCAGGCAGGCGGACACAGGCCCATCCCCCCCCCCCACCTGTTACACTTGTGATGGTAAATGGGAGCCCTCCAAAACCCACCCGAAACCCACTGTACATGCATGTAGGTACCCCCCATCATCCCTAAGGGCTATGGTAGTGGTGTACAGTTGTGGGGAGTGGGTCTTTGGGGGGGGTGGGGGGGCTCAGCACCCAAGGTAAGGGAGCTATGCACCTGGGATCAATTTGTGAAGTCCACTGCAGTGCTCCCTAGGGTGTCCGGTTGGTGTCCTGGCATGTGAGGAGGACCAGTGCACTACAAATGCTGGCTCCTCCCATGACCAAGTGCCTTGGATTTGGCCGGGTTTGAGATGGCCGCCGTGAGTTTTCTTTATCGGGGAAAACCAATGGCAGCCATCTCTAATGCCGGCAATCTCTAAGGCCGGCCCAAATGTTCAGATTCGGCCGGCCCGACCATATTATCGAAACAAAAGATGGCCGGCCATCTTTTTCGATAATACGGTCGGAGACGCCACTTTACGGGGCCGTCCCCGGAGATGGCCGCCCTTAGAGATGGCCGGCTCCGTTTGATTATGGCCCTCCACGTTACTCTGCCCACATTCCACCCACACCTCACACACATTCCACCCATATGAATGCCTACTTGCAAATTACACATCTTTGCACTTAAGTGCCACATTATAGAATAGCACATAGCCAGAATTTATGGATGTGTATGTGCATATAAAGGCTGGTATTCAGGTTAGTTACCTGAATTTCTGGCAACTAAATCTTGGCGCCCTCCTTATAGAATTACTCTCTACCTGGATAGTGGCTCGAAATATTCTTACAAACCACCTCAGCACTGTCGTAATAATGTCAGGGAGGAGCAAGGGTGTTCTGTCTAATTCTACAGGGTAAAAAAACAAGCACAGTGCGTATAACCAGACAGTAATACAACAGAAAATGTCTTTAATTATAAAATAATATACCAAGGACAGATGAAAAGATGACAATGGCCTCGACATGGGCCATGTTTCAGTGTGAGTGTCTTCATCAGGAGTCCATAGCTGTTTTTACCTGTCATACATTTGTGCCAAAGATTTTCTATTGGATTACCCAGTCATCCATCTGGTCATTCCCACTGTGCTTGTTTTTTACCTTGTTGACTTATATGATTTTTTTTGGTTCTTCGGTTTTTTTTGTGTGTGTGGACTACATCTACTTCTACAGCAAAATGGCTGTTGTAGCTTAAATCACACAGCTATCCAGATAGGGGCTCAATATTGCTGTTATTCATAGGGTATATTCAGCAATACTCACTAGCCAGATAGCTGCGTTGGATATATGGAATAGGTTTAAATGCACTAGACACAGCAAAGGTGGCAGATGATAATAACCAAAATATGATCAGAACCTAACCATAACACAAACTAGATGGACAGAAACACCATGGACTGACCATTACAAACTAAACCTATCCCTAAAATGGCGAAAAAGGGGTTCTCTCCACACACGAGAACACACAACTCACACCACGAGAGGTCAAACAGACCCGGATACTTTCTGGCAACAGATATACAACAACAATTGGACAGCACAAACAGAATCCATATATTACCTCTCAGAATGGGACAAAAGATGCAGACTAGACAAAATAGCACCCTTACAAACAAGAACTTCACGTAGACACAACTCGATACCGTGGTTCAATGAAGAATTGAAAAAACTAAAAACACAATCTATGAAACTGGAACGTGCACGGAAAAAAATAAAAGACGAACGCACACTCAACGCATGAAAACAACTACAAAGGAAATACAAATATGCAATAAGACAGACCAAAAGGTCGTACTACAAAATTAAAATCGGGCCGGACTACAAAAACATGAAGAAACTATACCATCTCGTGAACAAACTACTAGACACAATGCCGGTCACCACAACCAACACTGACATCCCATCTGCAGACAACCTTGCTAAATATTTCAATGAAAAAATTGTAAACCTACGCAAAACCCTACCTCAAAACAACATGGACATAGAAAACTTCATTAATGGTCTAGACCCAACCCCTGGTGAATACCCTGCTGACTGAATATGGTCACATTTCACTCTCCTCAGCGCCGACACAGTTACCCAGGTGATTAAACAATACTCCAACAGCCACTGTCAACTGGACACCTACCCCAGCTACCTAATACAATCTGCCCCCCACCGCTTCATAACAGATCTCACATCCCACTTAAACTTCATGCTTCAGCAACATCCTGCTCACCCCAATACCAAAAGACACCAAGAAAAACACAAACGACATTACCAACTACTGCCCAGTAGCATCTATCCTATTAGTAGTCAAACTAATGGAAGGACTGGTGACCAAACAACTCAATGACTACATAAACAAATTCACTACACTACATGAGTCACAATCAGGATTTCGACCCCTACACTGCACCGAAACAGTACTACTCACTCTCCTAACCAAATTCAAGCAGGCAATAGCAATAGGCAAGAGCATTCTCCTCCTCCAATTTGACATGTCAAGTGCGTTCAACATGGTTAACCATAACATACTGCTAAGACTCCTAGAATACTTTGGAATCAGTGGTGACACTCTCAATTGGATTAAGGGTTTTCTAACCACAAGAACATATCAAGTGAAGGATCACCACTATCACCGATCCTTTTCAACCTCATGATGACTCCACTAGCCAAGACCTTATCCACCCAAGGCCTTAACCCATTTATCTACGCTGATGATGTTACATTATACATCCCCTACAAATATGATCTGGCAGAAACCACCAACGAATTCAAAGTAAGCTTAAACATCATGAACTCATGGGCAAATGCATTCCAACTAAAACTCAATACAGAAAAAACACACTGTCTCATCATCTCATCCCAATACAATACATACAAACCCACAAACATTAACACCCTAGGATACACCCTCCCTATCTCAGACAGCCTGAAAATTCTCGGAGTAACAATCAATCGTAACCTATCACTAGAGACCCAAGTGAAATCCACCATAAAGAAAATGTTTCACTCAATGTGGAAACTCAAACGTGTGAAACCATTCTTCCTGAGGGAAATATTTTGTAACTTGATAAAGTCAATGGTACTAAGCCATGCAGATTACTGTAATGGAATCTATGTGGGATGCAAGGATCAAATCATAAAGAAACTTCAGACAACCCAAAACTCAGCAGCCAGGCTTATATTTGGAAAAACGCATTTTGGCAGCGCCAAATCACTCTGAGAATCAAAGAACATATCACTTTCAAAATCTGCACGACTGTTCATAAGATTATTTACGGTGAGGCACCGGGATACATGACAGACATCATCGACCTGCCAACCAGAAACACCACAAAATCTGCACGATCATACCTAAACCTCCACTACCCAAGCAGCAAAGGACTCAAATACAAATCCACCTATGCATCCAGCTTTTCCAACTTAAGCGCACAACTACGGAACGCATTGCCAAAAGCAGTAAAAACTACGCTCGACCACCTAAATTTTCAGAAAGCACTAAAGACAGACCTGTTCAGAAGAGCATACCCCACCGACCCAACATAAAAATACCTGGACACTTGCGACACGATGTAACCAAAGACCGTAATGGACATTACCTGACTCTTCCTCCCCCTCTCCCTCTCTAAGTTCCCTCCAATTGTACCTACCATACAAGTGCCTCATTCTACCACAATATCACTTTGTATTCATTAATACCATGTATTTGTTCAGACTGGAATCGGCTAACGCCGTTAACGGTAATATGTAAGCCACATTGAGCCTGCAAAAAGCTGGGAAAATGTGGGATACAAATGTAACAAATAAATAATAAATAAATATCGATTGGCAGAATCAAGACTCAACATGAGTCATGTTTCAGCCATAAGGCCTTCATCAGGAGTCTTTGCGATACTACTGTGGTTTCACTGAATAATGACGCTGCTATTCAGAACATGCTGAATGGCAGAATGGCGCTGTCATTGAAAAGATTCTCTGGCTGTATGTATAGAATTCAAGCATAAAGCAGCAGCAAACGAAGCAAACAGATACTGCTCATATACTGGCGCGTGAGTCTTTATTGCCTACAAAATAGGTGTAGTTATGGGCTCATTCACTAATGAGAAAATTAGTGCATGGCCATTATTGCAAAAATGGAAAATGTAGCCATTTTAAAGCCCCAATGAAAGTGGTCTCAGTGTGAGAGAAACCCACCCACTGATCATAGCACAGGCCACTTTTTAATGCAGTTAGCAAAAGGCCCCATAGTTTGTTACATCATAGAAGTCTGCAATATTTTAAGCAATGATGTAGAAAAGAAAAGTTGTGAGAAGGGTAATTTCTTGGGGAAGGTCTATTATCACTAAAACCAAAGCAAACACAAACCTTCCCGAAATCAACAGAATAGTTATTCTGTTCCCTAATAGCTTTTCTGACATAATATTTAACCCTCAGTTTTTAACTAAAATCCATTGTTTTAAGGCTGAAGATTCTTACAATACCATGTTGATGCTTCAATGGGGCCCTTTTATTAAGAAATGGGCTTAGCGTGTTTTAACGCTGGACTTTGCTGTGCGCAATGCCCATTTCTAGCAGGTCCCTAAAATAGGGCTTTTCATTTTTTTGCAGAACCTGCATGCTAATTTTTCCACTAGCCAACAAAACCTGCAAAAATATTAACGCAGGAGTACTTCCCAGTAGGAGGTGGTAAGTGCTCCCGCATTAAGTCAGCATTATCCAGTTAGCATGCGCTAATAGAAACATGACGGCAGATAAAGGCCATATGACCCGTCCTCTGTAACCTCTAATTCTTCCTGTTTCTAAGCGATTCCACATGCTTATCCCATGCCTTTTTAAATTCTGGAAGTCCTAGACTCCACCACCTCCACCAGTAGGCCATTCCATGCCTACACCACCCTTTCTGTGAAATAATACTTCCTTATGTTACTCCTAAGCCTATTCCCTCTTAACTTTGTCATATGCCCCCTCACTCCAGAGCTCTCCTTCATTTGAAAAAGGAGAAAAAATTAATGCAAATGTATTAGCTGGATAACGCTTCCACACCCTTTCTGCACCCTGACACATTCCCTCATGAAATACTTTTTTTTTTTGTAAGCCTTTTTTCCATATTAACCCTGGATTCTATATATGGTGCCCAGATTTGTGCACCCAAATTTGTGCACAAACCCGAGTTGTGCACGCAAATTAATTGACTAGCAAGCCCTTAACTACCAATAATTGGGTGCTAACAACCAATTATTGAAGTTAAAACTGGTGCACGCATCTGACTGTGCACTATTCTAAAAAGCATGGTGCTTAATTCCCATAGTATGTAACTCTAAAAGGGGGCATGGTTATGGGTGTGTCAGGGGCATTCTGAAAAGTTGTGTGCATAATTATAGAATACTTCCTCAGTACACCTAACTTTCAACAGGCGTAAGTCTGGTACCTAAAGAGCAAGAATCAGCACTATGCACTTTTGAACACCATTTAAAGAATTCCCCCCTAGGTGTACATTAGAGCTTAATGCAGTTTTGTAAAAGGGCCCCATAGTGATAAACCTATACTTATTAATTCAGTGGTTCCCAAACTTTTTCAGTTCACAGCACCCTACGTGTCCGAGCAATATTTCATGGCACACCCCCAGCGAAACTGATCTTCCCTCCCCCCCCCCCTCCCCCCAGCCACACAGGTCTCCATCTTTTTCTCTGCACAAATATAACAGTGCTAGGATGTCCCTATAACCAGCCCCTCCAAATGACACACTGATTACAATTTATAACAAATTACTACTCTAACTATGAAAAGTTATTCTGTTATTATACTTCCTCTTTATACATCTGTATGCTGCACAAGCCAGCATGTTTAAAAATTTAAGTGAGATTAAGTAAAAAAAAATGCTACCAACAATAAAGAATGACAATTTGGATGCAGCAGCTCATAGGTTTGCTTGCTTTGTTTTGAATGGGAAGGGAAACAGAGACTAACCTATTGGCTTCAACTTTTTGACTTCATCCTGTCTCCTGTTTTCATTCAAACTCCTTGGCAGTCACCTCTGCGAGTCTCGAAGGCCATTTGCTCCCTGTCCCCAGTGGCTGTGACAACAAACAAAAAAAACAAGCGCGGGACCACAGCAGCCTTCAGGCATGCACTGTTAGCTCTGCTGGTCCTTTGCCACCGCTGATGTCAACTTCCTGTTCCAGGGGCAGAGGATCAGTACAACTAACAGCACTTGCCTGAAGGCTGCTGCAGCCCTGTACTTGTTTTTATTTGTTTTTCAGCTGCTGCTGCTGTCTGTAGTAGCGGTTCGGGCAGGAGGGAGATCGGGATTTTCCGTGACATCCCAGAGAGTTCGCTGGGATGCACCACTAACTGTGTTTTGCCTATTCAAGGGATATGTCAGGATCTAAGTAGTGTTGACAAAGCACCTCACCACCTTGGTACAACAGTGATATCCTGAAGATAGCAGCCTCTGTCAAGGAATGTATTACCATTGCTGGATTGCTTGACAGAGGCTGCCAACTTCAGGATATCACTGTTGTTGCACCAAGGTGGTGAGGTGCTTTGTCAAAACCACTTAGCCCCTGATGCAGCCCTTGCATAGGCAAAACACAGCCAGTGTCGAGCTTTCTTGGTTTCCATGTTACTAATAAAAATTTGTTTTATTCTAAATTTGATCTGCTTGTTTCTGTTGCCATCTTGGAGTTTGCGGATCGATTGTCCTATTGCTTTCTTGGACCTTGTATTATAAGTTCTACTAATGAAAAGAGAGTGAGTTCACTAAGCAATATTTGCAACAGATAGGCAGGTGGAGAAGGTTGAGGGACAATATTATAAAGAGCACACGATTCAATATTCCAGTTCATGTCAGATTTCCTCTCAGTCGTTGCTCTGAAAATTTTAGTTTTAACTCTCCCCTTTCTACAAATGCAAACTTTAGCAATGTTACACTATCCAAACCCAGGTTTCTGATTTTTATTCAGAAAGCTTTTTGTAGGCTGACATAATTTCAAGACTGGTGCACGACTAGTTTAAGTATGGTAATACTGCCTAATCTTTGTCTCCTGTTTCCTTAGTAACTGAATTTTAATTAAGGTAAAAAGTGCATGAAAGAAAAATGGTTTGAACATGCAAAAACAATACTGAAATCTAAACCATTCCTCTTCTTCTCTAATCTGGGGAGATTTAGTGTTGTTGTCCCCCTCATACTATAAACCTTCACTCCCAACTTGACGATTAGCACAAAAGTTGCATGCACAAGTTATAGGACATCTGAAGTAGCCATAGAGACTGATATGTACTGTTTCTTTCACATCTTTGGGGGGTGGGAGGGGGTCAGTGACTACAGGGGGAGTAAGGAGGGGTCAGTCCTTAATCACTCCAGTGGTCATCTGGTCATTTAGAGCACCTTTTTGTGACTTAGTCATGATTGAAACAGGTCTAGACCAAAACATCTAACTTTTAGCCCTGGACATTTTTGCTTTGTTTCATTATGACAGAAAAACATCTGAGTTTAGGAGTGCCCAAATCCCTCCCCCAACACACCCGCAACATGCCCCTTTGTGATTTGGACTCACTGCAGAGAAAAACGTCTCATATCCGAGTTTCGAAAATCACGATTTGGACGCTTTTTGGAGAAAAATGCCCAAATGCCACTTTAGGCTATTTTTAGATGTTTTTCTCTTTTGAAAATGAGCCCCACTATGTAAGATATGAGTATGTTTACATACAGGTTAAAGCTAACTTTCGTAGTGAAGCTTGTAGAATATCAGTTTTGTTATAATAACCAATCAGACACACGATATCTACATATGCAAAGATAGGTGTTTAACAGAGGGAAAAGCCTCAAATGAACCACTAAGGCACTCCTTATGTTAACAAATCAACTTTAGGGAGATCTGTGGACTCATCACTGGCAAAAAACCTCCTGGCAACTTTTTTTTACAGCTCTTCAAATCACTTTAAGCACTTTAATGTAATTATGATAAACTTAGCTTTCCAGCTGTCCAATCACTCATTGCAGCTCTTTCAACTACCCACGGCCCGACTTTGGCCAAGGTTTCGATTTCTGCTTCAGGGTTACCGTGGACTCAAGCTGGTCAGTTCTCTCACGCAGGACAACTTCCAGATAGAGGTGCTAAGGTCTCTTTCTCTAGCTCTCACTCAGGACAGGTTAAAGGCACAAGGGCATCTGCACCAGGTTGCGGAATATAATCCTTGGGAAGAAAGGTTTAACTCTTTTGAGTTTCCAGATTGCATGGAACATTTTCTTTGTTACATTTTTCGCATGGCTTTCTAGTGTGAGATTTCTATCAATTGTGACTCCCAGGAGTTTCAGAGTGTCTGAAATAGGGAGAGTATGGTTTGGGGTACTTATAGTGTAGGTTTACTCTTGTTGTATTGCGATGAAAGGATAAGGCATTGTGTCTTTTCTGCGTTAAGCTTTAGTTGAAATGCATCCGCCCATGAGTTCATTATTTGGAAGCTATGATTGATTTTATTTGCGATTTCTGTTAGGTCCTTTTTAAAAGGGATGTAAATCGTGACATTGTCTGCATAAATGTATGGATTGAGGCCTTGATTGGATAGTGATCTGGCCAATGGGGTCATCATTAAATTGAAAAGAGTTGGTGAGAGGGGCGAACCCTGAGGCACTCCGCATTCAGGTTTCCAAGATGATGATGTAGCCAACTTTGATATCACTTGGTATGTTCTTGCGGTTAGGAAGCCATTAATCCAGTTCAGTACGTTCCCTCCAATGCCGAAATATTCTAGGATGTTCAATTGTATATTATGGCTGACCATATCGAACGCGCTGGACATGTCAAATTGTAAGAGAAGAACATTGTTGCCAGCTGCGATTATTTGTTTAAATTTAGTTAAGAGTGTTATTAGTACTGTTTCGGTGTTATGGTTAGCTCGAAATCCTGATTGAGATGGATGAAGTATTGAGAAGTTATTTAAGTAATCGGTAAGTTGCTTGGTAACTATTATAAAATGTTGAGGGGAAGACTTTATTAGATAACTGGGACATGAGTCTAGTTTGCAGTGGGACTTGGCAAATCTATTGATCGCTTGGTTGACGGTTTCCTCCTCTAGTGGAACAAAGTTTGTCCAGATTCGGTCCGCTGGATATCCATCGGTGGTTGGGTCCAAACAATTAATGAATACTTCATGGTCGGTGGTGTTGAGTGGTAAGTGGATCGTAGTTTTGTAATTTTCTCATTGAAGTAGATAGCCAGATCATCTGCTGATGGGGAATCTGTGCTAGTTGTGGTAACTGGTGAGGTGTCAAGAAGTTTGTGCACGAGTTGGAATAATTTGTGTGTATCTTTATAATCTGGTCCTATTTTGGATTTGTAGTATGACCTTTTGGTTTGTCTAATTGTATATTTATATTTTCTTTGCATTTGTTTCCATGCATTAAGTGTGCGTTCATCTTTCATTTTGTACCATGCTCGTTCAAGTCTCCTTACTTGAGTTTTTAGTTTTTTCAGATCTTCATTAAACCATGGTATTGAGCTATGTCTTCATGAGGTTCTTGTTTGTAATGGTGCGATTGTGTCTACTATACTCATGCATCTGTCGTCTCAATTTAGGAGGTATTGTTTGGATTGTTAAAATGGACTTGGGAAAATCCACTGCTTATTCCTGAGATAAGCAGCGTAAAATCTGTTTTACTGTTTTGGGATCTTGCCATGTACTTGTGACTTGGATTGGCCACTACTAGAAACAGAATACTTGGCCTGACGGACCTTCGGTCTGTCACAGTATGGTAATGCTTCTGTCAGATCTCATGTTAAAGAAGGGGGTGAAGTAGGTAGAAATAAGGTAACTATGCAAATATCCAACATTTTTCTTTATAATGCAACCTTTTTAAAACTTGTCATGTCATTAACATACCAGTTACAACAGGCTGGCTGCACCAATATTTAATATTATTTTTCTACATTATACTTGACACAGTCAGTGCAGAGATTTACATTTCCTCTTGAACTCCAACCTTTTCCAAGCCATAAAATGTTCAGTCTAGTCTATAGTGGAGTCAATCCAAAATAAATGTAAAACAGTATTACTGAAATTAGACCATTCCATTAGCCCTGCCTTGTACAAGATAATAAATTTTAGACTATGCAACACATTTATGCTTCTCTTTAAAGATCAGGTTATATAAAAATGATTTCCAAGTGAAGAGTGAGGAGTTACTCAGCCTGACCTGGCTTGTGTCCCTCCGAGCTGCTTATGATTCTGACCTTAGTTTTAGTTTGATTAACTTACAAATATCTAAGTCAAAATTGTCTGGACATCTAGGTAAAAGTAGAGATACACAAGTACCAAGTTGTGAATGATTTATGGGGGTCTTCACTTGTGTGACAGGCAATATTTCCTAGTCATCTTTCCCCTCTGGCTAAAGTCAGGTACCTACCTAGTTCTCTTTGGGGTCAATATTCAAAAGTTTTAACCAGGCAGGAGAGGCTCCTGCTCAAACCCCACTGAGCAAACTAGCACCTGATACTCAGCAGTGTTTAACTGGTTAGAATATCACCGCTAACCAGCCATCCCTTAACCATATAGGACAGGGGCAGAGTTACAGTGGAGTGGCAACTTAGCTGGTTAGCGGCAATTTTCAGTCTGCTAATCAGCTAAGTAAAAGTAACCACATAAAGTTAAAATAGCAAAACAGCTGTCCTAACTTTATATGGCGAGTTAACCAGGCACCAGTCTAAATATCAGCCAGTGCCTGGTTAACTTCCAGGTTAGATGTCATACCTGGATATTCAATGCCGGGAGCCACACATGCCCCATCATTGAATATCTGGAAATCAGCCCTTTATGTTTTTTAATTATTTTACACCGAGTTTCTTCTTGTTTTTATTTATTTGTGACATTTATATCCCACATTATCCCAAACAAGTTTGAGTTCAATGTGGATTACAATAAACAGTATAGTATACATAACAAAGAATAATGCTTAAGAAAGTAATTTGTTATAAGAATCCAATTTTATAATACAGTATCATAAACATAATTTTATAATACCGTATCATACTCATTCATAATAGATTTAGAAAATCTATTATGAATGAGAAATTGTATATGAAGTAAACAGAAAGGTAATGTTAAATAGAGTAGTAACCAATTCAGGTAATAATAAATTGAGATATGGTTGTTCTATGTGAGGGTTTGTTTGAATAGGAACAATTTGAGAACTTTGTGGAATCTAGTATATTCCTGTATATTTCTTATTTTGGGTGGAAAGGAGTTCACCATTTGGTTCCTAGGTAAGCGAAGTCTACAGTTTTGTAAATCACTTTTTTGCAATTTGGGAGGTGTAGTCTGAGATAGTTTCTTGCCTCATATTTAGTGTTTCTTTGAGATAAGTTTACTAATGGTACCATATAGTCTGGAGCTATGCCATTTAGTATTTGAAAGATAAAGGTACATAATTTGAAGGTGATTCTTGCTTTGATGGAAGCCAGTGTAATTTGATTAATAAAGGGGAGGCACTTTCAAAATGAGAGATTTTGTATATGAACCTGGCTGCAGTGATTTGAGCTGTCTTGAGTTTTTTTCAAAAGGTACTCCTTACAGCCAGCATATATGGCATTATAATGATCGAATTGGGATAATGTTAATGATTGTATCTGATACAATCTATGGTCTTAAGTCAGATGGACTACTGCAACGCTATATATGCAGGATGCAGGGAACAGCTACTAAAGAAATTACAAACAGCTCAAAATACTGCGGCCAGACATCTTTGGAAAACCCAAATTTGGATCTGCAAAACCACTCCAAGAAATTCTGCACTGGCTCCCCATTAGAGAACAAGTAGCCTTTAAAATATGCTCACTAATTCACAGGATAATCTTCGGTGAAGTCCCAGAATATATGCTCGAATTAATTGACATACCACCCAGAAACAGAATCAGTACCTCAAGATCATATTTGAACTTACACTACCCAGACTGTAATGGCCTTAAGTACAAATCAATTTATGCCACCAACTTTACATATATAAAGGCACTCAATTATGGAATGCTCTACCCAAACAAGTAAAATCTACCCAGAACTACCTAAATTTCTGAAAATTATTGAAATCAGTATTGTTTAAGAAGGCATATTCCCCAGGTTTAACCTAACTTGAATTAACTATTACTATAAATTCAGATCCAAGGACAATAATTACCTGTTATTATCACTTGCCTTTGATGTTTAATTGTTATTTTATATCTTATTTGTGTAATTGATTTCTTGTACTGTAGCTTGCGCTACAGACTTTGTGAGCCACTTTGAGCCTGCGATCAGTGGGGAAATGTTGAATATAAATGTAATAATAAATAAATAAATTGTACCAATAGTCTGAACATTTCTGATGAGAAATAGGGTCTGATCCTTTTTAGCTTCCAAAGAGACCTGATTTTGTGATTGCTGAGGAAACGTGAGTATCAAATGTTAAATGTTTGTCTATAATTATACCTAGAATTTTCAGATTATTGTCAATGGGGAATGAAGTGTTGTCAATTGTGAAACTGTTGTAGTCATTTTGGTCAAATAGGTTGGTAATGACCATGAATTCAGTTTTTTCTTTATTTAGCTTTAGCTTGGATTCTGAGGCCCAGGTTTCCATCAAATTTAAGCCAAGTTTTGCCTTTTGTAAGATGTCTTGAATGTTCTTTTTGAAGGTTATGTATATGGTAACATTAAACAGAATGGGCGATAGTGGAGAGCCCTGAGGGACGCAACAATCCGGTGACCAAGGAGAGGATAAGGTTCCTTTCATTTTCACTTTGTAAGATCTTGATTTCAGGAATCCTTGAAATCATTTGTGGACTGTGCCACATATACCAAAGTTGTCTAGTATGTTTAGTAGGATATTATGATCTACTACATCGAATGCACTAGACATATCAAACTGCACTATTAAGATATTAGACCCTATGCTAATTTCTTTTCCGAGATTTGATACTAGGGTAGTAAGGACAATCTTGGTGCTAAAGCATGGTCTGAAACCTGATTGCGATTTGTACAGTAGGGAGAAATGTGAAAGGTAGTCTATAGTTTGTGCTACTTCTATTCTTTCCATTGCCTTTATCATCAAAGGAATGGTCTATAGTTTGCACCATCAGTAATGGTTGAATTGTTTTTTGGTATTGGTGTTAGGATAATAGAACCTTTATTATCAGGAAAAGTGCCGTGAAATAGCAGGAAGGAGATATGCTGCTAAAGCAGATTAATGACTATATTAGGAGCTTCCTTCATAAGGTAACTAGGACAAGGATCTAGTATGTATTGTGAGGTTGAATATTTTAGGAGGTAATGTTTTACTGTATCATGGGTTGGTAGTTGGAAGGAAGATCAGATTCTGTTGGTGGCTATTCCTGTATGTGTGTCTGACTGTTTTTCATAAATATCTTGATGGTTGATTTTTAATTTGAGGACTCCTTCTCTGATTTTAACTATTTTTTGTTCAACTAAAGTAGCCAGTTGCTCTGTTGTTGGTAGGGACTCAGTGGTTGTGGTTATTTTTTTTTATGGATAATAGGCTTTTTATCAGATTGAAAAGTTTACTGGTATTAAGGAAATTACCACCGATTATTTTGTTATAGTATTGAGTTTTTGCAATTTTGAACTTATTTTTATATGTTTTGATGACAATTTTCCAAGTTAATTTGTTTTCATTTGATTTGTCTTTAGCCCATTTTCTTTCCAGTTTTCTACATTTCCTTTTTAAAAGAAGAATAGATTGGTTAAACCAAGGTAAAATTTTCTGGGTTGGTTTGGATGTAGATTTGAGGGGAGCTATGTTATTTAAGACATTTTTGCATAGGTCATCCTATTTAATCATGAAGTTGTTATTGTCTCCTGGAGGAAAAGCAGGATTGTTCAAGACGTTGGTATTTATATTTCCTCTAATTTTGTGAGGAGTCGTAGTACTTTTATTTTTCATTGATTTTGTATTTTCCTTCCAATAGAGGGAGAACTCGAGTTTACTGTGATCTGACCAGGGAGTTTGAGTCCAAGTATAGTTACTTAGATGAACGTTGTTGGCAAGTGACCTTTATTGTGAGAGGTATGTCTGAATGGTTGTGTGAGTTGCTAGTCTGATTATCTAGGTGTAAATTGATGTCCCCTATTAGTAGGACATTATCAAATTTAGTGCATATATTAGATACAAATTCAGTGACAATATTTTCTATTCATTGTCACCTCCATGGTGAACGGTAAAAAAGGATGATGCAGATAGGATCAGATAGAGTGTCATTGTTGATTTTGCAAGCAATTGTTTCAAGAGTAGGGGAGTTGATATATTAGTTTTACTTGGAAAAAGGATTTATATATTGTGGCAATGCCTCCTCCTTATTCCCCTTTTATAGCATGGTGAAGAATTTTGTAACTTGGAGGGCATAGGTCATTTAATATTGGATTACCAGGAGGCTCATTTTCAAAGCACTTAGCCTCCCAAAGTTCCATAGAAACCTATAGAACTTAGCCTCCCAAAGTGCTTTGAAAATATGCCTCTATGTTTCAGGAAGTCTAATTCTTCTTCTTCTGCCATTCTCTGATTGTCTGTGTTTTGTTTATTGTAGATCTGGCATGAACATATCCAGTTGGGACAGGTGTAAATGAGAGTGAATTATAAGTGTTGCATTTAACATTTATGATATGTTTTCTTGTGGAGAAAGGGTTATGTTTTCTTTTTGAGTAGGGTGGCTTTGAGTCAGGTGTTTTTTGGTTGATGTTTGTTTGATTTAGTTTATTACAATAATTGAATTTGTCATATTGTGTTTTTTGGTTTCCTGCTTTAACTTTAAACTTATTAGAAATAATGACTGGGATATTAAAGTAGGTTTCTAAAGCGATAGAAGGAGAACCAGTAAAAATATGACATAGAATAGTAATACATAGCCAATTAACTGTGAATAACTGGAAAGATTTGAAGCAGTAATGCATGAATCCCCTATGCCTGAATGGAGGTGTAGTAGACTAGCAAAGTGAGCACCTGATAAACCAGGCTTCAAATCCTTCTTTGCCCACTGCTGTTCCCTGTGACTTTGGAAAAGCCACTTCATCCTCCACTGCCTCAGTCTCCATTGTCATTTTAAGCTTATGCTTGGCGCATTCACCTATCACTAGTCTTGTTAAAGGCTTGATTTGGTTTCCTCACTTATGTTGCTCCATTCATTGGCTTATACAACAAACAGACTCACTCCTAAGGTAGGCATTGTTCGCCGAAATATGGCTCCATGTCAAGTCTTTTGAATTTTTTTAACATTGTTTTTTTTAATAAAGTATTATCTATTACTCATCTCCACGGTGTTTTGGAAGTGTCGTGTTGATCACGCTACTTTCTTGTTTCTTAACAGAGTACTGAGTCATACAATAAAAGAATCATTATTCTGACGTGAGCACAAAAGACAACAATATTCTAGACTATGTTAATATATAGCATTCTTTTTCATACATGGTGCTGTATCTTGCTGAAGTCCATTGACAACTCACCTGTAAATGCTAATTCTATTTCTGTTTGCCTAATTAAATAGCACTATTGAACCACAATGGCATATGTTCGATGTATCCATGTTTTGTCAAGTACCTGCAGCTGCAGTATTTTCTGTATGCATTTCCCCTGAGTACTAACTCAACCCTCGCACAAACTGCCAAATAAGATTTTCCCATTTGAATGATAAATAAATGTGAAGTGATGCCTTTATCACAGAAATCTGTGCTTGAGTTCTACTTTCTGTCTGTTTGAATCATGGTGTTTCTTCTATTTATGTAGATTCTACGAAATCTGTGCTGTGTTCAAAATTTGGACTCTGATTGGGATAATGCAAGCAATCCTGACATTTGTTCTGGTCGTCAAAGCAACTAGTCAAACTTCCTTCCTACATTTTCTTTTAACCCGACAATGCAGAGATTAGACTGGATGACTGAAGGCAGAACATGCAAATAATCCAACAATGGTACTAACAGTACCATGAACCTAATTGCTATCTTATTTATTTGGATTTTCTCACACCTTTTTCACTAGAAGCTCAAGATATTTCCCTGTGGCTGGAGAGCTTACAATCTAATTTTGTACCTGAGACAATGGAGGGTTAAGTGACGTGCCCAAAATCACAAGGAGCAGCAGTGGGATTTGAACCAGGCACTTCTGGATATCAAGACTGGTGCTCTAACCACTATGGACAAAACAGCGAAGATGACTAACAAAATGAAAAAAAGGAAAGGAAAAAATATATAAATATGAAAAATATTTTAAAAAACAATAAAAATAAAGACAACACTTCAAATATAAAATCTAAAAATATTTATTAGCCATAAAAAATAATACAAAATTCGAGAGAACAGGACTCGACACAGCTGTGTTTCGGCCAGTCAGGCCTGCGTCAGGAGTCTATGTAAAATAAATCAAAACATGTATATTAAATTATCATATTTGACAGTAAATAGACATCTGAATAAACTAGTATTTGATGGAACCAACTATTTTCTATGTATATGGTCTTAGTAATGGTTCAAATACAATTCCAAGATACATTAAACAAAATTTTCAAAAAAATGTGATTAGTCTTTTACAACCTGAAATTGTCTACAGCAACATCATATTCAAAATAAGACATATGTGCATGATACAAAGCATAGTAAATAGGCACCATCATGATTGTAATATTGCTAAATATACATTGTATAATGAAAACTAGAAAGTTAATTCGTTTATTTAAATGTACATATCTAAAACAAGAGATATATATAAAAAAGAAAGGGATTGCACGTATAGTCAGCATAATTAAAAACATTAACACAAATAAGTTAGACAATATAGCATTTTAAATATCAAATTAAATACCACATCGAGAATAACGGTTAAAACCTGAATATTGTGATAAGGAAGAGGCTATCCTACCCTGGTTAGGCCCCTAGAGGGCGCTGTACCCCTAAAATGTCCAGGGAGAAGGGCTGGGTGAGTCTCTAAAGGGAGCCAGAAAGGGGAGGTATAGCTGGAGGTCGCTAGGACCGGGGAGAGTCCTGGAGGTGGAAACAGGTGCAGCAGGTTATGGGCTGAGTCCTGTTTGGCCATTAACTACTTAATACCCCACCTGGGTGGAAAAGGGGGAAAAAGGAGAGCTAGTGGCTGAAGAAGAGAGCTAGAGCTGGAGCTGGTAGCTGGTAGTTGGTAGCTGGAGCTGGAGATCCCCATGTGAAGTACTGGCTGAGCCCTTTAGGCTGGTGGTGAACTGTGTGCAAAGCAAGGAAGCTGGCTGGGGTAAGAAGGCCCTAGATAACCAGGTAGTAGAACTGTGTGTTCTGAAGAGGTACTGTGTGTCCCAGCTGAAAAGACTTGGTGTCCAGAACAGTGAAGAGGTACTGTGTGTCCCAGGGGAAAAGACTGGGTGTCCGGGGACTCTGTGTCCGGGGACTGTATGTCCGGGGACTGAGTTAGTACTGAGCCCAAAGGCCTGTGTGAGAGGGCTCAGGGGGAAGAAATCTATGGATATTGAACTGTGCAAGAAGAAATGTTTGAAAGGGAAGATTGCACTGAGTATAAAGAAATGAAATGGTTAAGCTGGAAGAACTGTTTAAGCTTGTGAAAGTGTTTTAAGCTGAAAGAAGTGTGCCCCAGAGGCTGGAATAAAGATGTGTATGAAAATAGCCTGATTGGTGAAACCTGACTATGTTTGCTTTTTGAGAAGCAGGTCACCCTGAGCAGAAAAGGGTGGTAGATTAATTTACATAAATCTGCATATTGAGAACCTGCTCACCCTGAGTGAAAGAGGGATCTGGGAGCCTGAGGTGGGAGCTCCATCTGCACATTAGCCTCATCATTTTTCACAAATGGTGGCAGTGGTGGGATCTTCACTGAACATCCACGTCTGGATCAGACCAGATGAGGGGTCGGCGTGAGATGGAGGTGTTCCTGGAGGTTCCAGAGGCGGTGGTTCTAGAAGCCCGTCGAGGGGGCCAACACTAGCAAAAGCGCTTTGCTCACCTACCCCAGGTAAAGGGTATCTAGGGGGGAGGTGAGAATGGATACGTAAGTGAGAACTGGAGGCTTGGGAGTGGCTGTAGGGGATGGAGGAGGCCACAAACCCCTTTCCAGGAAGGGGGGGGCGGACACACAGGGAGGTGCAGCACAAGTGAAGGGCCAGGAGAGTAAACAGGCCACACTTGGATTTTGTTTTGTGTGATTGCAGGCTGCACCCCATCGGACGGCCAGGAAGGATGGAGGCCTGAGAAGCCGGAGAAAAGTTCAAGCCGGAGAGGAGAAGGCCAGAGCACTCACCGGAGTCAACTACCGCTGGAGAGGATCTATTAAAGCTGGACATTAAGAACCAGGTTTGGGACTTGCAGGGGGAGGGTCAAAAGGGACCTACTGCAGGGGTCCCAGCCTGGGGGAGCATGGTAGCGGCGGGCACCCTAGTGAGAGGGAAGGGCCCGGGCCATGTGAGGTGCTAAGAGAAAGATAAGGAACCTGGGGCGGGCTAGGTGAACCCTCTCTCAGAGGGCTCATGGTAGCGTCGGGTGCCCAAGAGGCGGGAGGGGGCTGCAGGAGAAGAGGGTCAGGTAGGGCCCGCTGCAGTGGAAGCCCCTCGGGCCTGGTAAATGGGAAGGGCCCGGGGCCATGGGATGTGCTAAAGGAGAGAGGGGAGGTGAGGGCCTAGATGGGGGAGTTGGTGTGACCCAGGGAAAGAAGAGGGATGAGCCTGGAAAAGTGTATGCCCTCATGGAAGAATTGCTGCTCCTCAGTGGAAAAGGCTTACAGAGTTGCTGAGGTTGAGCAGCAATTATCTTAAGGGTGGGGGTATGTGATAAGGAAGAGGCTATCCTACCCTGGTTAGGCCCCTAGAGGGCGCTGTACCCCTAAAATGTCCAGGGAGAAGGGCTGGGTGAGTCTCTAAAGGGAGCCAGAAAGGGGAGGTATAGCTGGAGGTCGCTAGGACCGGGGAGAGTCCTGGAGGTGGAAACAGGTGCAGCAGGTTATGGGCTGGGTCCTGTTTGGCCATTAACTACTTAATACCCCACCTGGGTGGAAAAGGGGGAAAAAGGAGAGCTAGCGGCTGAAGAAGAGAGCTGGAGCTGGTAGCTGGAGCTGGAGATCCCCATGTGAAGTACTGGCTGAGCCCTTTAGGCTGGTGGTGAACTGTGTGCAAAGCAAGGAAGCTGGCTGGGGTAAGAAGGCCCTAGATAACCAGGTAGTAGAACTGTGTGTTCTGAAGAGGTACTGTGTGTCCCAGCTGAAAAGACTTGGTGTCCAGAACAGTGAAGAGGTACTGTGTGTCCCAGGGGAAAAGACTGGGTGTCCAGGGACTGTGTGTCCGGGGACTGCGTGTCCGGGGACTGAGTTAGTACTGAGCCCAAAGGCCTGTGTGAGAGGGCTCAGGGGGAAGAAATCTATGGATATTGAACTGTGCAAGAAGAAATGTTTGAAAGGGAAGATTGCACTGAGTATAAAGAAATGAAATGGTTAAGCTGGAAGAACTGTTTAAGCTTGCGAAAGTGTTTTAAGCTGAAAGAAGTGTGCCCCAGAGGCTGGAATAAAGATGTGTATGAAAATAGCCTGATTGGTGAAACCTGACTGTTTGCTTTTTGAGAAGCAGGTCACCCTGAGCAGAAAAGGGTGGTAGATTAATTTACATAAATCTGCATATTGAGAACCAGCTCACCCTGAGTGAAAGAGGGATCTGGGAGCTCCATCTGCACATTAGCCTCATCATTTTTCACAGTATCTAGAATTGTACATATAATTACCATGGTTAGAAACATAAACATAAATAAATTAAAAAGTATAACATAGAATATGATTTAGAACTTGAATGTCTCAACTTGTCAACGTATAAGACAAAGGTCTTTGCATTAAATGGTCCAATCTCAACCAGAGTATTGAAACAATTGATGATTATGTAGATCAATAGGCTTTTGAAAATATAATAGACAACTCTTCTCTTCTATCTGCGTGAAAGAAATCCTACAATGATATCATGAGAATATGCTGTATATTTTAATTATATAATGAAATAAAGATATATTACCTTCTCACCATATAGAGTGTCTTTCTCTATTTCTACATCCGATGATTTTTATCTAAAAGAAATTGTGGTGTAGTTGAAGTTATGACAAGTAACTTATAAAAAACGGAGTTTATGTGAACTTGAATGAAAAAAGATAATTGATGTTTTAAAAAATCACAGATAGTTAAGCAAGTGGGTAATAGAATGTTAGTCCTTAACTTACTGATGTGTAGAATAACTTATGAGTGAATTGTATTGAAACGTCTGTATGAACAACTCTCCGGTTGGCTAAAATTAAAAGAAATACGTTCTGTCAGCTGTATATCATATATAGTCTTCATATCACAATGTCCAATATAATTACAGGCAAAGATAGAATAATGGTCATAAGTCGAATGAGAATCTGTTTTCCTAAACTATTTGGATTGTAAACATATCTAATGTTTAGATTTATCACATCCAAGTTATCTAATATAATAATTTGCTCTTCCAACGTTCCAATGTCTCTGGCTGCATTCGTAACCACCAGCTGATGTCACTCTCCCATATTGGAACTGTTGCAAGAGCAAATGACAATTAGATTCGAAGCCAGGAGGCAGGACCCCCCCTCCGAGTTCCACACCCTCCCTCCCTCCGAGTTCCAGACCCGCCCTACGAGTTCCAGACCCTCCCTTCCTCCGACTCAACTCAGTTCCAGCCTGACCTCTTCTCCCACTCCCACAACAGTCCTTCACCTTCCTGCGTGCCGCCCACCCATAATTTAAAAGGCATTTAAAAAACACAGAGCTGACCCCTCTGCTACCCTCCCCTCCCCTTACCAGGGTCCTGGCAGCAGTGAAACACGAACACGCTTGGTGAGTCGGCTGTCTTCCCTTCTCTTCGCTCTCAGCTCTGCTCTGCCTCTGGTCCCGCCCTTGCGGAAACATGAAATGAGGGCGGGATCACAGGCAGAGCGAAGAGTGAAGGGAAGGGAAGGCAGCTGACTCACCGAGCCTGTTCGCGTTTCACTGCTGCCGGGACCCCGGTAAGAGGGGGGAGGGGAGGGTAGCAGAGGGGTCAGCTCTGTGTTTTTTAAATGCCTTTTAAATTATGGGTGGGCGGCACGCAGGAAGGCGAGGGGCAGGTGAAGGACTGTTGTGGGAGTGGGAAAAGAGGTCGGGCTGGAACTGAGTCGAATCGGAGGGAGGGAGATTCTGGCACTCGGAGGGGGGGGCCTGGCACTCGGAGGGGGGGCCTGGCACTTGGAGGGAGGGAGGGGGTTCTGGAACTCGGAGGAGGGAGGGGGGGCCTGGAACTTGGAGGGAGGGAGGGTTCTGGAACTCCAGGGAGGGAGGGGGGACTGGAACTCGGAGGACAGACAGAGAGAGGGGATGGGGGCTTGGAACTCAGGGGAGGAGGGGGGGAATGCACCACCTTGAAAAAAAAAATCAGCACCCCCAATCAGGCCCGTAGAGAACACCTGGAAACCTATGGACAAGTGGTGAGTTGCAGGGGAGTGGGAGAGGGGAGGGAGGACGGCCTGGAAATCGGAGGGAGGAAAGGGGGCCGTGGAACTCGGAGGGGGGGAGGAAAGGGGGCCATGGGACTTGGAGGGGAGGGAGGGGGTGTGGGACTTGGAGGGGACAGAGGGAGAGAGCGAAGGCAGGGGGGGGGATAACCTTGCTAGTGCCCGTTCATTTCATACAGAAACGGGCCTTTTTTACTAGTAATTTTATATTTTGTGTCTTAATGTAACATAACAAGAACGGGGCTTCGCGAAACAGTAACCTAAACAGAAAACTGATAAAGAGTAACTTTGCCTATATTGACTATAACCACTAGGTCACTCCTCCACTGCTATCTTCTATCCGAGTGATTATCTGTCATACTAGCAGTGTCTACAGGCCACTTATGTCAACTCAATGGCAGGTACAAGTGGGTGCATTCAAGTGCACCATGCCACATACACAACCTTATATTATTCTATAAATTGCAAGTGTTCCTAGGCACAATGCCCATGACATGCACATGCTCCACCCATGTAAACGCCCCTGTGCACTTGAACACTTAGGGTCCCTTTTACTAAACGGTTGGCGCACCAATCAGGAGCCCAGAGGTAGTTCCCACTCTCAGCATGTACTATTCCTGATGCTACAAAACTATTTTCTAGTTTGTAGCGCTGGTGCTTACATGGCAGTAATTGGGCAGCGCTGAATGCTACCCGGTTACAGCTGGGTTAGCACAGGATCCCTTACTGCCACCTCAATGGCGGTAAGTGCTACCCTCCATAATGGACATGTGGTAAGTGGTTCACTTTCCATATGGCCATTTCTTGTAAAATAAAAAAAAGACAGCCTTTTGACCACTGCAGTAAAAGGGGGCCTCAGAGTGCATCTAAAATACACACTGATGCTAACGCAAGCCCCCTTTTACCACAGCTTAGTAAAAGGACCCCTAAGGGACTTAAGTGCATATTTTATAGAATAGTGCCTAGAACATGTGCGTGTAACTGCCAATTATTGCTATTATTCTATAAATATATTTGTGTTGTTGGCGCCTAACTTTAGGTCCACCTTATAGAACTGCCCTGAATGGATGACGACCAGGGGCCATGTCCAGGTCTTTTTTCAGAATCCTATAATCACTGGCCATAAATCCAGCCACTAGGTGTAACCCTAACTTCCTCCCCTCTCTCCTCTCACAGCATCCTTAACCCTAGTCGGCCCAGCTCAGCCCTCCACAAAGTGACCTGAAGTGAGCTGTAACATGCTAAATTATTGTAACTCTTGCATGGTAAGAGACAAGGCCTCCGTATGATATCTCAGGAGTCCAATCCTGACTGATGTAAATATCAATGCTATAAATATTAAATATGTTCTTGTTGATATCAAACAAAATGGCATTTGAGAGGCAGTAAGACATTTTTACTGGGTGCTTAGGTCTAGTTACAGAGCCAGAAAGTTCAGCATGTATTCTGGAAGCATTGCATATCACATCTACAGCACTGGCGAGCTCTGCAGATAATTCTTCAGGCTGGATGCCAGCAAGAATAGAAAATGCATTTGTTCTCAACCAACTGAAGAATTCCTACCTCCACCAAGGCTGTATAGTAATACTGATGGTAGTCTAGCTAACTGTGAGAAATCCCTGATGCATGAAGTCACGGATCTTACCGGCTATTGTGTTGCCTGATAATGTGACTATAGTCATTGATGTGTGTATTCAGGCTATGGTGGTTAAACTTCAGGTTGGCTTGTGACTCCTGCTGCCTATAATGAGCTGCATTTCTGAACTACTGCAACACTCAAATTCATGAAAAGAAATAACAAAGCAATAATACTTGCATCATAATGTAGAATGTTATTATGCTCCTCGACTCAGATCTCTTGGGTTAATCATTATTAAAATGCAGAGTACACTTCTCATTTGACTTTCTTCAATCAAGTTTAGGCACTGGTTGCAATCCAGTTTATAGCCTTCACCTGAATTGTCTTCAACCATCAAAGACTGTATTTAGAACAGGTTTGAAAGCAGTTACAAAAGCATGGCAGAGAAAGTGAAATGAAGGGCTATACATGTTACTTAGCTTTCCATATTGCAGTAGCGCAGCCAGACCTGACATTTTGGCTGGGCCAGAGCTAATATGGGTGGGCACTATATATATATATCAAACCTGATCAGATATGTCTACTATAATGGCAAATATGTTAACACACATAACAGTATTAATTACAGCAATGGCATATACTTTGCTTATAACAAATGAAAATACCTGATTAAGCAAAACAGGAAGAAAACCTTTGAAGACTTTTTCCCTTCCTTTGGCTCTACTGCTTTCTCTCTATTCTGATGCTGACCAAACAAATTGCCACAGTTTGGCACATATCCTTTAACTTTGCTTTATAAGAAACGTATATCAAAGGACAGAACGAATCACAGATGAAGAACAAATCAAAAAACTTTAATGAAAATGATCCAACATGACCACGTTTCGCCTGAAGGCTAGGTCAGGGGCATTTGTAAAAAAAAAAAAAAAAAAAAAAGTTAAAAAATAAAAACAAGAACAAAGCCATCTCTTACTTATCAAATGTAGAAAGTACAGGTGTGGTTACATGCACTCAAGAACTGTAACTATTTAAAAAGAACAGTGCAGTGTGCCTTAATACAAAAACAGTAAGTGCATAATATGGAATGCATATTGTGTTGTGGGACAAAACACATTTTTACATGTGTGTTTGATGTAGTGAGACAAGGGAAAAAATCAAATGCAGTTTAAATAAGGAGCACATGTCTAATAGGGATTGACAAAAGTTATATCCTCTATAGTCAGCACAGTCTTCTCAAAGGCTAAGAGCCTCTCTGTATATAGGCTTATAAAAGTACCTTGTGGGCAGCCACTAGTGATGTTTTAGATAAAGTAAATTGGAATTTGGTGCTAATGTACAATTCCAAAGCTGTATAATAGTATCTAGCAAATTAAGTTGAGAAACTATGCTCACTTAGAATGAGGCGCCGTCTTTGGTGTTGAATATATCAATAATTGTCATAGTCCAATGAATCATACAGTTCTCTTTCAAATGATACAGTGACAGATTATGGAGGCGACTGGTGAGCATTGAGGCTCTTGATACCGTTTTGATCCTGTTTACAGTTGAAAACAGTCGTTCCACAGTGCAAGTTGGCATCGGCAGAGTGATAAGTACTCTTAAAAGGGCATTGACATTTGGGAAAATGTCCACATTGCAGTTGTCTAGTACTTCGATTAAGATGGAAAATTTATACCTTCTGCTACTTTGTGTTTTAGATGCTGAACAAACACTGTTAATTTAGCTTCCTCTATTGTAATGCCATATAAAGTGCATGGGGGCAGTAGACTCTCTCTTCGGCCAAAGGCCTCAGATGTTGGCATACAGGCAGCAGAAGTAGTCATCATTTCATAGCATCATCTTGAAAACGATTATTCAGTTCACTTAGCTGGCAGTCAATTATCTCATTCCACAGATGTCTCAAATCTTCATTGCTTTGAACAGAAGAAGATTTATCCAAAGTGGAAAAAAAAACAATGAATCACCAAACTTTATAGGTAGCTTTGTCTTTCAAGAGGCAGGAACATCCCACTTTTTCAATATCATATTTCTCCATGAGATCCTCTCTTAACTTAAGAACTTTATCAAAGTCATTTGATGTGTTCTCTCTAACTAAACAAAAGCTTCTATAAGATTAATGCAATCTGTAACAGACAACAAGGCACTTTGTAGTCCTTCCGTGGCAAAATCACTGCTTTCAAATAATTTCCCAAATGTAACTGCAAGAAATAAGAATGTCTTTGTCTCTATCTGATGTAGAAGAGATAGGGAATCTAGTTTTGTCTGTCCAGCAGCATTGAAAATTCAGCAAGTACTTCAAGAACCACATCAAAAAGCATCAATAATTTTTTCACTGAGCCAGATTTTGAGCTCCACCTTGTGTCTGTGATCATTCAAGTTCAAGGCATTGTCTATCAGGATGGAGTTGTTTCTGTACTTCCAAAAAACGAACATGCCTATATGTACCTGTCATAAAACTATGCAAGGAGTTCAGAATTTCAAAAAATGTGCTAACAGAAGGACATGCTTTAGATGCTGTACAGATAACCAGATTGAAGCAATGAGAATTACAGTGCATATAAACAGCCCGCCGAAACATGGGTTTCAAAGTGACATAAACACCTCCTTTGTTTTCAGACATCACAGATGCTCCATCAAAGCTGAAGCCAACACATAACTCTGGATCTAATTCAAGCACTTCAAGCACTTTATGATTTTATCATAAGTAGAGGAGTGTGGTAGCCATGTTAGTCCACTCTTAAGGTTATCAATAGAAATCAAACAAAATAAAACATGGAAAAGAAAATAAGATGATACCTTTTTATTTAATACGTTAAATTAAAAAAAATTCTATTATAACTAGACATTCTTTTATATTAGGGGTGGGCTACCTGTGGTCCGTGGGCCAAATGCGGCCTGCGAGAGCATGGGAAGTATACTGTATTTTGCAAATCGCCACGCTAACATTTGTTTCCATTGTTGTTAGGTTTTTAAAATCTTTATTTGTATTGATTTTTCAATTTGAGATTCTTCACTACATGGAAGATGACACATAGTCCATCTCTGGCAATTCATGATCTTTAGTTAAATTTTTACTTATTTATTTATATATCACAGGAGGTCTATGGAGCTCTCTGCATTTCCGGTTTCTGTCCATTTGGCAAAAGCCCTGCTTTCTGACAGGCGGTCCTATTATACTTCCTTTCTTATCCTACTCTGCTTCCCCCTATAAAGAGTGCTTAAGGACAGTGCTCAGAGAAGAATTTATGCTTAGAAAAGTGAAAGAATAAACTGCTTTGTTCCAGGTAAAAGAGGAGAGAACAAGCACATTTCTCTGACAGCCAAAAGCTGGAGGTGGTAACTCTGAAAAAGTAAAGGTTTCTCCAGCAACTTGTCAGATTTTGAAGGCTGCTGTTCTATTTTGCTCATAGGTTCAAAGTTTAGTCATAGTGAAAAAGCTGACATTTAATGGGGCAATTAATGGGGAGTATTTTTATCATCACTACTTCCAGACATACCTATAAGATAGAACACTTTACACTGTTCAGCATAATATAAAGATCTTATGTGGCATATCAACCCACAAAGCAATAGACACAAATAATGCAGTAAATGCATTGATCTACAATACAATAATGACCTACAAAACATCAGACCACAATATGGGGCCGGATTCAATAAATTCGTGCTGAACAGTATTTTGTAACAGGCGTTCTGGAATTGATGCCCTTTATAGAATAGCGTGTAGCGCTGGGATCTGTGCCCAACATTGGTCGCAATGAGTTATGCCATCTGAACCTGGCATGCAAGTTGAGCACAGATCTGCAATATTCTATAACATCATGACCCACCCATGCCCCTCACATGGCCACACCCCTTTGCAGATCCACAAGGAAACACTTAGGCACTATTCCATAAATGGGCTTATGTGTTTTCATAAGGATATGGCTTTTCTGCCCTATTTCGACACCTTGCATCCATTAGAATGATTGAATTCCCCTGTAAATGGCAATGTGAAAACACATCTATAAAACACAGTTTATCAATGACCATCTAGATGCCTGACTCAAACTAAACCCTATTCTTTCTAGGACAAGACCAAACCACTAATATGTATTTGTTCAAACCGTAATCGGCTAACACCGTTAACGGTTATATGTAAGCCACATTGAGCCTGCAAAAGGTGGAAAAATGTGGGATACAAATGTAACAAATAATAATAAAAATAATAATAATAATCTACTGAATAATTCACAGCAAAATAATAATAAAATAAAAAATATACAGATCACCTGCATATCTAAACTATTACACACCCACTGAACACCCCATTAAATATAACCAAAATCCCTTCTCTCCATATCAATAATAAGAAATTAAGTTATTGTTATACTCATTGACTGTACGAAAGATGGCAAAAATCCTGGTAGTTTGGTAGAATTCTAGACTCTTGTCCTCTGATAGAAAAAAGTGAGAAAATAACCAACAAACATCTGGGAAGAAGGTATGATTCCTTGTAAAGGTTAATGAACATGTAACAATTTTCTAAGGTCTTTACTTTGAAAATTTGTATACTCGTTCCTCTCCTTTCCCCCCAGAGTCAGTGTCATAGCAGATTTTTTTTAAAAATGGCGCCTACTCAGTTCTGAACTGGTGGGGACAGCACTTTTTTTTTTTTTAAACTTTCGCCCCTCCCTTCCTTTCCCAACCCACTGTTCCACAGTATGCCTCCCTCCCCAAGTCCAACACCATTTTCTGTTCTCCTTCTCCCTCCGACCATCAAACCTACTTTGTTTAGCAACCCTGCAGCAATAACACGTTACCTGACTGAGCCAGGGTTGCCAGGTGGAAAATTTTTCCCCACCCAAACCAGCCCAAAACCCGCCCAAAGTCAAACCCCGCCCCTGACACCCCCACCCCCGCCGTCATCAACCCCACCTCTGCCGTCATCGGCCCCGCCTCTTCCGTCACCGGCCCCACCTCCCTGCCATCGGCCCCGCCCAGAATGTCACTAACCCCGCCCAAAACATCACTAACCCCGCCCAAATCGCCACTAGCCCCGCCCCGCGGCCCGTAAAACCACCGAAAGACCCCAAAACAAGCCCAAAAAACCGTGACCCGCCGCGGGCAAAATTTCCCGCCGCGGGTCGCGAAAAACCTCCCAATTGGGCGGGAAACCGCCCACCTGGCAACACTGGACTGAGCCCGATGTCGGATTCTTCCCTCTGCTTGCGTCATGAGTCCCGCCCTTGCGTAAACAGGAAGTACTGAGCTAGAGGTGCAGGACTCGGTAGGGAAGGATCTGACGCTGGCTAAGGCAGCACATTATTGCTGCAGGGGCTGATAAACGAAGAAGGTTTGACAGTCCAGGGGGGGGGGGAGAGAACAAAAATCGGTGTTGGACTCAGTGGGGGGAGAGAGGGGAAACAGGAAGCGGTGCTGAACTTGGGGAGGGGGGTTGAAGGCAAGGAGGTTAGATCAAATAGGAGATGGGGGGAGGCTATCTAGACTTTTGACCCAAAACAATAGTAAATGATATTGAAAACAATAGCAAAAAGATTATTAGAAATAATGGACTGCCTATGTGGTCCATCTGTAAAATGTCTAAAGCTGTTCCAGTTGGATAGGCAGTGCCTTATAAGATGGATGTTTTTTTACTTATTTGACAGCTTTTTAATTTATTTGAAAGCTTCCCAAATGTAGATATAAATATCATGAAATAAGAATTATATCACTAAAACAGCTTAAAAATTATTATAGCTGTCAGCAAAAGCAGCTATAAACTCAGTATTTTGTGCTCATTTTTGTACACTGTTCTATACAATATAGATGACCAAATTTCAGTGAGGATTTGAAAGCCCACCTCTTTAACATTGCTTTTGACTCGTACCACTTGTAACCACTCGCCTCCACCTACCCTCCTCTCTTCCTTCCCGTACACATTAATTGATTTGATTTGCTTACTTTATTTTTTGTCTATTAGATTGTAAGCTCTTTGAGCAGAGACTGTCTTTCTTCTATGTTTGTGCAGCGCTGCGTATGCCTTGTAGTGCTATAGAAATGCTAAATAGTAGTAGTAGTAGATATCCTGTATCCTGATGGGTTCATGTTAACTGTTGTTGTAATCTGCCTTGGGAAGCCTGGTGTTATAAAGTTGGAAAGCGGGAAGAGAGGAGGAAGATGGTGGACCATGGGAGGAGGAGGGAGAAAGAGAAGGGGAGAAATGCTGGACCCACAAGAGATGCAGCTACACAAACCCTGATGGCTTGCTCCTTCCTGGATTCTGAAAATAGTAAACCACACTTAGCAGGCTTTCGCTTCTGGCGTGCAGTTTGCTGCCTATACAACCTGGAAGGTGCACAGCATTGGGGATTTGTGTAACCATGTCTCCTGGCACAATAAGGAAGAAAGGGGGAGAGAGGAAACAGGGAATTGCTGGACCATAGGGGTGGAGAGGATAGGGAAATGCTGGACCATAGTGGTGGAGGAGAAAGAGGGGTTGGGGGGACATTGAGATGCTGGGCTACAAGGGTGTAAAAAGGGAGAGGGAGGGGAGATATTGGCATGGTGGAACAATGTGGGGAGAGACATGGCAGTTCTCATGGAGAGATGAGTGAGAGGAGGATGATAGTACAGAGGGAAGAATTGTATAATGAGGAGTAGGTGAAAGAGAAGGGCATAGGCTTAGTTTGAGGGGCAAGGGGCATTGCCCCCCAAACGCAGGGCCAGTGCAAGGCACCTCTCCAATGGTCCCTCCTTCCAGCCCTCAGCTCCCCGATGGACAGCCCTCTTCTCCGTTCCTCCTCCCCCCTCCCCCCCCCCTCCCCCGCGTGAGTTTAACCCTTTTACTTTCAGGCATAGCGACGGCAGTGAAGACAACACAGCAGACTCGCCTCCAGCTTCTCCCTTCGCTCACAAAGTGTCCTGCCCTCATGAAAACAGGAAACACATTATCGCAGAAGGTGGGACACTGTGTGAGCGAAGGGAGAAGCTGGAGGCGAGCCTGCTGTGTTGTCCTCTTCACTGTCGTCGCTGTGCCTGAAGTAAAATGGTTAAACGCGTGCAGAGGGGGCAGGAAGGAACAGAGAGGAGGGCTGTCGGGGAGCTGAGGGAGGGCAGGGAGAATCGCTGAACATGGATGGGAGGGGAGGGCAGGGGAAGAGAAGAGACCACTGGACATGGAGGGGAGGGCAGGGGCGAGAAGAGATCATGGGCAGGAGAGGAGGGCAGGGGAGAAAGGAGAATTTCTGGGCATGGATGGATGAATGGGGGCAGGGGAGAGGAAATTTGCTGGATATGGGAGGATGGAGGAGAGGGCAGAGGAGAATAAGAGAGTTGCTGGATATGGGTGGATTAAGGGGAGGTGAGAGAAGAAATCACTGGACATGGAGAGGAGGGGAGGGCAGGGGAGAGGAGAGATTGCTGGACATGGAGGGAGGGGAGGGCAGAGGGGAGAGAAGAGATCGCTGAACATGGAGAGGAGGGCAGGGGAGAGAGGAGACTTGCTGGACATGGATGGATGAATGGGGGCAGGGGAGAGGAAATTTGCTGGATATGGGTTGATGGAGGAGAGGGCAGGGGAGAATGGAGAATTGCTAGTATGGATGGATTGAGGGGAGGGGAGAGAAGAGATAGCTGGCATGGAGAGGAGGAGAGGGCAGGGGGAGAGAAGAGATCGCTGGACATGGAGAGGAGGGCAGGGGAGAGAGGAGAATTGCTGGACATGGATGGATGGAGGGGAGGGCAGGGGAGAATGGAGAGTTGCTGGACATGGATGGAGGGGAGGGATGACAGAGGAAGTACATGCACATGAATGGAGGGGAGGGGAGTGAAGAGAAATGCTGGATATGGATGGAGGGAAAACTGCTGAATTTAAGGGCTGGATCAGAGCACTTGAGGGCAGATGCTGAAACTGGAGGAAAGATAGGGACAGGGCTACAGATTGGTAGACAGGACTCTTATGGACATAGGAGGATGGTGGACATGGGTGAGAGAAAAAATATCAAATGGAAAGAAGACACTGCATAAAACAGAAGACACTGTGACCAAAGCGAATAGAAAACTAAATGATCAGACAACAAAGGTAGAAAAACGTATTTTATTCAGAATGTATTAATTGGAATATGTCAGCTTTTGGAAATGTGCAGCTGTGATATTTTTCATGTAAGTTTCAATTTTTCTAGTATTGCTGCATGCTGAGTCTGACTTCTTGAGGTAACTTTCCAGTTCAGTATTTTGCCTTCATATTTTTTTTTATTTCTAGTTCCTTGTGTCATATCTGTTGTGTCATGTGTTTTCATGTGTAATCAAGGTGCAGTATTCTGCTAGTGTGTAGTATTTGCAACCTTTTTGTTTGTTTTTATCACTATGTAGTGTACTGGTGTTTAGAGCCCGGTGTAATTACAGTGCTGCCTTCCACGCATAAGGTGTAGCTCGTCCTGACCTTGGAATTAGTGCTGTTATGGTTAGGTAAGGTTATGAGTATGTTTTGCACAAGTTTGTGTATAGTGTTTTGCAGTGGAGAGATTGTGTGTTGGCCTTACTGAGGTGGCACCAAAACATCAGAAAGAGTGTAGAGCCTACATATAGAGCTTATGCATTTCTAAGGTCTACACTGGCATGGTATGGGAAAGGGGGTAGGGAAGAGGGAGTTCTGGATGAGGAGGAAGGAAGGGAGAAAGAGCTGTCAGGTCCTCGAGGCCGGACCGGAGTATGTGAGCCCTTGGACCACTGCCAAGGAGGGCCAGCGGCAGGCAGACCACCCTGGAACTGGATACACGGAAGGACAGGGCTGGACCTCTGGACTGGAGTCGGGACTGAGGCAGGCAACTGGAACTGGCAGAACAGGAACAGCTTCACCTGCACTTAGCCACCGTTCCTCCGGAGTTGAACTCCGGAGTGCGGGTGGCCGGCAGGACTTGCAGGGTTCAGGATATACCCTCAGGATATACAAGCAGGGTTCAGATAGGCACTCAGGTAAACACCCTAGCTAGGCAGAGGCAGGGTTCAGGATAACCCCCTCAGGGTAATGCCCTATCCTGAACCCTGCTCGTTTACCCTGAGTGCCTATCCTGAACCCTGCTTGTATATCCTGAGTGTACATCCTGAATCCTGTCTCTGTCTAGCTAGTGTATATTTCCTGGGTGCTTATCTGTATCCTGCCTCTACCTAGCTAGTGGGTTTACCCTGTGGGTATTTACTGAACCCTGTTCTGTCTAGCTTGCTGTGTGCCCTAGTCCTTGCTCCTGTTACGCGTTTGTTCGTCTTGTCTCCCGGGTCTGGCTTGTGTTGAGCTCAACTCCGGAGGAACGATGGCTAAGTGCAGGTGAAGCTGTTCCTATTCTGCCAGTTCCAGTTGCCTGCCTCAGTCCCGACTCCAGTCCAGAGGTCCAGCCCTGTCCTTCCGTGTATCCAGTTCCAGGGTGGTCTTGCCTGCCGCTGCCGCTCCTCGGCAGTGGTCCAAGGGCTCACGTATTCCGGTCCTGCCTCAAGGACCTGACCAGAATGCAAAGGCCCTCAAGAACCTGACAAGAAGCTGGCTTTTTTGGGAATAACCATATTGAATATGTATGAGATTATGCTCCTCCACGCCGAGTTCAAGAAACAAGCTGGCAACATGATTGATAGATTTGTGGCCCGGGGGTACCCTAGGGGGATTCTCAAAAGAGCTTACAAAAGGGCCCTATATGCCCATCGCTCTTGGCTTTTGTCACCTAGACAAAAGGCTCCTCACAGTTCCCTGCATGTGTCATACCCTATTCCCAAAATGCTTCGAGCATTTGTTCTATTATTCATAAACATTGGCAGGTTCTCTCAGTTCACCCCAAGTTTAGTGAGCGCTCTAAGTGGCGTACAGGAGACAGGCAAATTTGGGTGAGTTACTTAAGAGATCTAGTAGGAATGATGGTACGGGCAGGCACCTCCTTGTGGTAGGTGCGTGTACTGACAGTACCAGTGGGATACGTCTGTGGTCCCCATCCCCCATTCTAATAGACAGTTCAGTTTAAGACATCAGACCTCGTGTTGTAGTGAACGGGTCATCTATTGTATTGTATGTCCTTGTGAGTTATACTATATAGGGCATACTAAAAGACAGCTTAAAAATAGGTTGGCTGAGCATATCAGCAACCTACGACATAATAAGCAAGAAAATCCTTTGGTAGCCCATTGGACTCAGTGCAATCATTCTATAGATCAGTTACAGTGTGTGGTATTAGTACACTTACCACTGTCTTAATAGGGGTGGTTGATGTCATGCTAATCTGCTAGTAATAAAACAACGATACATTTTTCGTGGGGGACGGTGGCCCCCAACAGCCTCAATTTAGAGGTCGAGTGGGTATAGTGGTGTATCCCTTAAGTGGTAAGGATGGAGTTATCTTATTAGGTGTTTAAATTTTGCTTTGTGCGCCGCGCCCAGCAGCTCACTGGTGGCGGTCAGTCAGTGGCGTTCCTAGGGGGGGGCAGTGGGTGCGGTCCACCCCGGGTGCACGCTGCTGGGGGGGTGCCATGCGCGCCTGTCCTCCGTTCGTTCCATGCTTCTTCTCTGCCCCGGAACAGGTTACTTCCAGTTCTGGGGCAGAGAAGAAGCATGGAAACGAACGGAGGAAAGGCGCGCATGGCACCCCCCCCCCCCCAGCGGCGTGCACCCAGGGGGGTTCTTTCGCGGGGGGTGTCCTTTCGCTGGGAAGGAGGGTCGCGCTGCACCCGGGGGGCGGGGCGCATCGGCGATCTGCCCCAGGTGTCAGCGCCCCTAGGAACGCCACTGCGGTCAGTGGCCCGCTCTTGAAGGAGTTCCAGTCTGGCGTGTAGCCGTTTATTATGAAAATGTAAGTGTTAACTGTTTAAGTGATGTAAAGAGTATAGTTTAGTGATAGTATTGGTGGTTATAATGATGATATTATCATAATGTTTTAGATGTGGCGGTGGTTCCTCCTGAGGAAGATTTTTGAAATGTGGTCCGGCATTGGGGAACCGGCATGAGGAGGAGACACTCCGTTGATTAGTGGATTAATCACCGAGCACATAGCACCTGCATAATCTGAGTAGAAGACAGGTTGGACTTTGTGAGGACTAACAACTAAGCAGCCCACCTTTGGGGGTGTATAAGTTTGCTTCAACCAGTAGGAATCCAGCAGCCAGCACGAATTACGCTGTGACTAGATGAACAGCGGAACGCTTGACCGCAGTGGAAGATTAGCGCTGGTTTATTACATCTATGCTGTGCGGTTTAATTACATCTATGTCATATCTGTGTTAAATGCTGGATATGTAATAAGGTCTAGAGTTAATTCTATGTGTATTCATATATTGTAAACTTTATATGCAGGCATATGCAGTGCAAGGTGAATGGTTGGGATGAATGATGTTTTAGTTAGTCAGTAGTGTCAGTTTTATAATGATAATGCAATATAAATGTTTTTGAAATTTGACAGAGTACTGGAGTCGTTATGGAATAGTATTCCCAAAAAAGCCAGCTCTTTCTTCCTTCCTCCATATTAGCATATTCATTTGCATATATATATATATATATATATATATATAATACAAATGAATATGCTAATATGCCCCCCCCCCCCCTGAAACGGTCAAACTACACCCATGGAGTAGGGAATATGAGGCCAGGGAAGGAGAGAGACAGGAGAGGTAGGGGTGAAAGGAGAAGATGGAAAGTTGATAGGTACTGGTAGTGAAATATAGGTGGAGGACTGAATAGTGAGAAGATAAAATCAGAGGGGGAGAGACAGAAACAGAGAAAGAGGAAATGTGTCAGAGATAGATATGTGAGGGAATAGAAGAGAAGAGGAAAGTGGAGAAAGGACAAATGGACCACACCCACTGGAAAGAGAGCAGAAGACAGGAAAAAAAAAGAAAAAGCTGAGACCAACAGCTTGTATGTCTTTGTAATTTGTTTTCAGTACAAGAGGGAAATACATTTGTATATTCATTTCTCCTATGTTGTGGAACATGCCTAGTTTGAATTCTTGGGGTTCCCAATTCAGTTTTTATCTTTATATTTCCAATTTGTGATCCCTTGTTCTGTATTTGGTGTGTGACCAATGTGTGGTATTCTGTGGGCAAGTAGTTTCTGCATACAGCTCTATAGCAGCCCCACTTATTCTGTTTTACCAGTAGCAGATGTATTGGTGTTCTAGGGCCCCATATAATATTTGTAGTGCTGCATGTTAAGTAGGTTTCTTGTTTAAATCAGTGCTACTGTTCTGTAGCAGATTTGCTACATGTATGTCGAGTTAGAATTTTTCTGTGTGTTATTTCACAATGTTCCGGGTAGTGGAGAGATGTATTTCACAATTATTGAGATGATGTGAGAATCTTAATTTTTGAAAATTTTTTTGTATGGTACCTTCCATGGAGAAAAAGTGCTAGTTATGATCTGCACCTGTTGTTGTGGAGGAGATAAGGTTTTTGTGGACACAGGGCATGTTTACATTTAATAATATAAGAACTGATGTACTGTGTCCTGTCAAGGTCCATGAGGATCATGTGTGCAGTGTGTAATTGATGCATCATACATCATGTGTGTCCTGACTGAAAAGAGGTTGAGAACCTGGCCTAGGCATCACTATGGGGGTCACACGGGAAGTTGCACAACACACGATCCAGCATTTCTCCCTCTTTCCCTTGTCCTGCGTAGTCCAGATTCTCTTGGCCTTTCCTCCTCAGTGGACCTCTAGTGCTTTTATGCCTGCTGGCAGCATCAGCAAGTAAAGCAAACTGCCTCTGGCTGGCCCCACAAGCATTCCCTCTGCTGTGCCCCACCTACGCTGACACAGGAAGTCATGTCAGAGGAGGCGAGACATAGCAGAGGAAACACTTGCGGGGCCAGCCAGAGGCAGTTTGCTTTACTGCTGACGCTGCGGTACTGGAATGGTGAGAAAGAAGAAAGGATGATAGAGATGCCAGACCGTTGGGGGGGGGGGGGGGGGGGGGGGAAGGAAGAGTAAAATAGATGCCAGACTGTAAGGGAAGGGAGAATGAGAAATACCAGAATGTAGGGAAGGGGGAACAGAGGCACAGAAGGGAGATGCTTTATAGGAAAGAAAGGGACACAGAGGAAATGATGGTGGACATGAAGTGAGAAAAAATGTCAACTGGAGAGGATATAGAAACAGCAGAAGTTGAATGGCAGGGGAGGAGTAGCAGATGGATGTCACTTGGGGAGGGGGAGAAGAGGAACAGAGCTGAATATGGGACTGGTGGCAGAACAGAGAAGAAGATAAATGGAACTAGGGGGTGAGGAAAGGGGAACAGAGCAGAAGAAATGGACCGGGGGGCAGGAGAGAAGAAAGCAGAGCAGAAGGTGACTGGGTCATGGCAATTGAATGAGGGTTGAGGAACAGAACAAGGAATTATAGATAGAAAGATGGCGTGGGAATTTTGAGGGATAGTGAGTACTTGGCAATTGGTAGTTATGAAAAGGGATACGTTGATGGGTTGGGAGAATGAGTGAGAGTGTGAAATGAGATATAAAGAAGAGGGGGCAAGAAAAGGAGATTAAGTTTGGGGAAAGATTGAGACATAATATGACCTGGAAATGGAGAGAATGAGAGGCAATGAAAAGGGATGGGGATACTGGGAGGGGTATACGTCTCTATGGTTGAGTGAGGGTGGAAATGGGGATAAAAGATACTGAGAGGCAATAAGACATGCAGTATAGGGTAAGAGACAGAAGAATGGTCTGGAGGCAAGGGAAGGAAAGAGAGATAGGAATGTTGGAGCTGGAACTGGTGAGGGGACAGAAGAAAGTGGAGGTATATGAGGGTGCAGAGGGTGCATACAGAGGATGGGGGATGGGCAATGGGAATTTTGGAAAGAGAATGAGAAGAAGATAGGGCAAGCCAATAGGTAAGTGAGAAGTGAAAAAGACTAGAGGGTGAGAGAAAGGGAGAAAGAGTAAAATCCAATGGGTGGATATAAATGCAGAGAACAGAAAAGTGCTTATGTATGTGTGGGGTGGGAAAACATAAAACGAAAGATCAGTGCCAGACAGATGTAAAGAAGGAAAGGAAGAAGACAAGAGGCGAGAGAAGAAATGGAAAGGCCAACCTGGAAAAGAACTTGGGAGAAGACTGGCACATGGAAAGTGGAAAAGAGACTGGGACCAGCCTAACTAGAAAAATAAAATTCCCAGACAACAAAGGTAGAAGATATATATATTTTTTAATTTAATACTTTAAAGACTGAGATGTGCCTGCTTTGTAAAAAGTACATTTTTTCTATTTTTATTTTGCAAAGTACAAGGGACAATACATTTCTGTATCTCTTTAACCAATTGCCCTGCTTACAGTGTCTGTATTTCTTGGGTGGAGGGGAGGGTGGTCTCCATTTCAGTTTTTATCTGCATGTTTTTGTGGTCTCCTATTTTACATCAGGTGAGGGTCTGTCCATATTCTAATGTTCAGCTAAGGTGAAGGATTCTGCTAGTGTGTGGTCTGTGTATAAATCTATAACAGTCCAGCTTGTTCCACTTTTCCAGAAGCAGGTATATTGGTGCTCTAGGGCCCAGTGTAATATTTATATTACTGGCTTTTCATAGGTGGATTAGGACTGCTCTGGTGTGGTAAGTTTTCTGTATAGGTTTTAGTGTCTTTTTCCAGGGGTTTCTGTTTTTCATAAACCGTCTGGCCCTATTTGAAAGTAGGCTTTGGGGCAAGGGTTGCCTTTGGTGGCCCTTGTTACCAAAAATAAAAATACTCAGGACTAATGGGCTCCACATCCTGTAGAGTCACCACACCGATTTAAACAAAGTGTCTACCGGTGGAAGAAGTGTTCTTCAGGTGATGGCCACAATTTAAATAATTATACTTGCAGTTAAGAAGACAGGCTGCCTGCTCTGGTCAGTCCTGGGACCTCTGCTACCTCTCACCTCCTGATGTAACTTCCAGTTTCCTTATAGGTGGGATGCAGCAGAGGCAGCCTGTGTTAATCATTGCCAGCCACAGTCACTGCACCTGAGCAACAATACCGGCATTGCCGCCTATCCGACACAAGCAACGCCTAATTTACAAAAGTCTGCTCACCATGACGTCAAAATCTGGCTATGCCTCTGCCCAGAGTAACTAATAATTGAACAGGTGAAAAAGGGGAGAGTCAAAACAGGAGGTAAGATTGATGAGGCAAGGTGTTCATGGGAATTTCATTTTAAAGCAGGTACAAAGAATGTAAGACCACTGAGCTATAGTACAAGGAAAAGCAGAACACTGACATTCACACATTTGTGTCTGGAAAGCCAAGATGACTGACTGTAAACAAATCTGCAAAGGGCCTAAATCGGGTTGGACAGGAAAAGTAGGGAAGAAAAGGAGAATACCGTCTGCATAAATAAAAGCTTTGATACCTATGTCCTGGATTTTCGTGGCCAAGTGAAAACCTGGTTTATCTTTGGCTGATTTTAAAGATAACTGGCTAAGTCTGAATATTGACCATGCCAGTTATCTTTTTTTTTTTTTCTTTCTTTGTAATTTATATTTTTATTTTACATTTACATATAAAATATAAACGTTTCAGCAAAATCACAACTTAACATTATCCAAAAAGAAAATGATTATAGGAAAGATTTTACTTTGTCCACATAAATTAGATCCAAGAACTAGGAAATCAAGCACTAAATACATTATCAATAGAGCAGTAGACAGATAAACACACGCAGCCGATATACAGCTAATCAATTATTGGTGTGACCAGGGTATCCCTAGTACCTTCTTTAGAATGAACAAATTCTATCAGTTTTTTGGGGTCATAAGAAAGCACAATTAACTTGATTCAAAGTCACTAAACATCTGCAGGGAAATTTCAAAACAAAGGATCCACCAACATTAATAACTCTAGATTTTAAAGCCAGAAATTCAGTTCTTCTTTTCTGTTTCCCTTGCTAAATCAGGAAAAGCTTGTATTTTAAACCCTAAAAAAAAAAAACTGCATTTATGTGGCGAAAAACATGCGGAAAATATTATTTCTGTCCTGCTGTAAAGCAAAGGTCACTAGAAGGGTTGTCCTTTCCATAATTACTTCCAGAGAACTCTCTAGGAATTCAGTCAGATTTAAATCAGGTAGGAACAAAATGGCATTTCATGGAGAGAAATCAGCTTTCCTCTCACAAGCTGCTCAGTTTTGGATCAGGCAATTTTTATGTGAAATTTGTCTCTTTCAGTGGTTATTTCTGATCAAACTACTGATCTTGCTATTTTTGGATGTGGCCATTAATTCATTGATCTGTAAGGCTACAAAACTTGTCCTAAACAAGGATGTTTTGTAAGTAGATGTTGGCACATATTCCAATTCAGTCCAAAAGAACAACAGGAAATTGTGAATTATGGCCCTGCTCTTGTCTGGCATGGTCTTGTGGCTATGTGGCCAGCCTTTGAGGAGAGTCTTGATGAGAAAACTGCTCCTGGAGTGTGCTGATGAGACTCCCATTGCTATTTCCAAGGAGTTGTGATCAATGGGAGACACTCCATGAGCAACCATGGTTGCCTTAACTGGTGTGCATTCTAGGATGTGGCAACTAACTCATTTGTCAAGGATGGTGGCACGAAACCTGTACCCAATGGCACCATCGTGGGGTTTATCACTAACACCTGTAATAATGAGCTATTACAAACTGTTGGTATTTGAAAATCATATATGCCCATTACAGTTACAGTAACTTTATAGAATAGTGCCTAGTACCTGCTTAAGTGCCATTGACTGGATAACCAGTTCAGCAGGGTTAACTGGGCAGCAGCTTCTCCTGCCCAGTTAAACCCTTTTGAATATCAACTCCTTAATGTTTAGATTAGTTTAGTTAAATTTGGTAAACTGCTTACATTGGACATATCAAGGCATTTTTCAATCCTGAAATCTTTTCTCTGATTCTCTCTGATGCTTAATTATCTTTTTTCTCTAGATTGTGAGCTCTACAGGGCATGGACTATCTCCAAGATATATCTGTAGAGCACTTTCCCCCTCATTCTATAATAGATTGCCTAAAGTTCTGCACTACATATGGGCATTCAGGGGCATAGCCAGACAGACATTTTGGGTGGGCCTGAGTGCAAGGTGGGTGGGCATGGAATTCATGCCCTCCCCCTGTCCCTAGCCCCCTTCTGCTCTGCTTCGCTCACTGCTCCACCTGCAAGTCCAAAATATTAAATACCTGAGCAGGAGGGGATCTACAAACCCCACCAGCTGAAGATTTCCTCTTGCTCAGGCAGTCAACACGCTTCCAAACAGCAGTCAGGAGCACTTTCCTCAAACTGATGCCACAGCCAGCAGACTGTGCATGCATGAAAATTAAGCATTCGCAAAAGGGCTGGTGTTGGTTTCAGCTCGACGCAAGTGCTGCCAACTGCCATTTAGAAGAGCACTGGCCACCTGAGGAGGAGGAAATCTTCAGCTGGCGGGGTTTGAGGATCTCTGCCAGCCATAGCAAAAGTACCACAATTCTGGGTGGGCCTGAGTCCAAATAGGGTGGGCCCTGGCCCACTCAGGCCCACCCATGGCTACGCCACTAGCATAAGTTATAGAATACTAGCACTGTTTACAGTTACATGCATAACTGCTAACCGCACACTCAGCAATATTCTATAACTTACATGTACAACTACCTTAGTGCATAAATGCAAGGGGAAGCATGGAAGAGTCCAACATTTACAAGCGTAACTTACAGAAAACAGTAAGTTTCGTGCTTAAATGCTGCATTTAGGGTCATGCATTTATCCCTGGTATTGACATGGCGTAAATGTGCTTGCCTAAATGTAGGCTTGCAGTGCCTAATATTCAGCTGGAAGTGATCATTTTGCTGACCGCCGCTGGCATTAAACCTGGAAATTCAATGCCAGGCCATGTCCAAGCACCGCATTGAATTTTGGATTTCCAGATCCTGCTAATACATTGCTGGTTATATCCAATTTTCAGCACTTAACCAGCTATGGGGCACTGCATAAAGACAGGCCTTCCTTTTATGTAGTTAACCTGACTGGTGACATGTTGAATCAGCACCTAACTGGCCAAGTGCCAACTCTGCCCCATGAATGCCCCCTAAATAGCCACTTTTCAGTTCAGTACTAACCAGTTATTTTGAGTGGCACTAATCGGTTCAATGCTGCTGAAAATTAATGGTTATCCCCGAACAGGTGATTTAACTGGCCAGGAGCCATTTCTGGCTGTTTAAATCACTTTGAATATCGACTATGGCTTATACTTCTGTGTGTAACTGCTCATAGAACAGGCTGACAGCCCACATAATTTGGGTGCCTAACCTGTAGTACCCAGTTATAGAATCCCCCCTGTGCATCTCTGAGTACCGTATAAATGTTTAGTAGTAACAGTGGCAGCACATTTCTTTCTCTCACATTGCCCCTTCAGCCATTTTCTCCTGTATCAGACAGAGGTCGGTGAACTGGATTGTGCAAAGGATTTTTCCTATCTTACCCCTAGGGCACGATTCACATTACACTTCAGGAAGACTTTATCATGTCTGGCTCTGGGAGAAAAGAATTAGTCATCAGAAACACTGCTTTCCGAGGAGCATTCATCAGCAATCTACACTACACTGCTTTTTAAAAGTAATATTAACAATCTTGTTTTATACACCAGTAATTTGGGCATATGCCCATAAAGCATAATACAGAATGGGCACAGCTTCTATGAATTACTCTTTAATATTGAAAGCTACCCTGGATAACAGGCTACTCCACTTATTGGTGGCTTTCACAAATCACATACACCAAGAGGCTGTTATTCAAAAACATTCATGCAGCTGGCAGCAGTACCGACTGCAAAAATGTCTTTTCTGTTTAAATTTTGCTGCAGTTCTATGGATACATTTTACTGTTTTATTCATAGTACTAAATTTATCTAGCCAGAAAAGAAGCATAAGTACATAATTAATGCCACACTGGGAGAGACCAAGGGTCCATCGAGCCCAGCATCCTGTCCACGACAGTGGCCAATCCAGGCCAAGGGCACCTGGCAAGCTTCCCAAACGTACAAACATTCTATAAATGTTATTCCTGGAATTGTGGATTTTTCCCAAGTCCATTTAGTAGTGGTTTATGGACTTGTCCTTTAGGGAACCGTCTAACCCCGTTTTAAACTCTGCTAAGCTAACCGCCTTCACCATGTTCTCCAGCAACGAATTCCAGAGTTTAATTATGCGTTGGGTGAAGAAATTTTTCTCCGATTTGTTTTAAATTTACTACACTGTAGTTTCATCGCATGCCCCCTAGTCCTAGTATTTTTGGAAAGCGTTAACAGACGCTTCACATCCACCTGTTCCACTCCACTCATTATTTTATATACCTCTATCATGTCTCCCCTCAGCTGTCTCTTCTCCAAGCTGAAAAGCCCTAGCCTCCTTAGTCTTTCTTCATAGGGAAGTCGTCCCATCCCCGCTCTCATTTTAGTCGCCCTTCGCTGCACCTTTTCCAATTCTACTATATCTTTCTTGAGATGCAGCAACCAGAATTGAACACAATACTCAAGGTGCGGTCGCACTATGGAAAGATACAATGGCATTAAAACATCCTCACACCTGTTTTCCATACCTTTCCTATTAACAACCAACATTCTATTCGCTTTCCTAGCCGCAGCAGCACACTGAGCAGAAGGTTTCAGTGTATTATCGACGACAACACCCAGATCCCTTTCTTGGTCCGTAACTCCTAACGTGGAACCTTGCATGATGTAGCTATAATTCGGGTTCTTTTTTCCCACATGCATCACCTTGCACTTGCTCACATTAAATGTCATCTGCCATTTAGCCGCCCAGTCTCCCCGTCTCGTAAGGTCCTCTTGTAATTTTGACAATCCTGTCGCGAGTTAACGACTTTGAATAACTTTGTGTCATCAGCAAATTTAATTACCTCGCTAGTTACCCATCTCTAAATCATTTATAATGATTTGGGGTGGGGTGAGTAAAGCAAAAAAATGTCAGCTACGTTCCCTCAAAGCAGCATTATGCTGTGTAAGAGTCCTCTGCATGCATTCCTGCCAGTGTGGGGTGCTGCAGTATCACACTTCCATTTGTGAGGGGCAGGTGTGATATTGGACCCCCCCCCCCAAATAATAGGAACTAATAATATTCTACTCTGTGGACTGAGCCCTATATAAACATGCAAATAAAAGTGGTATCTGACCTCTTTAAAGACTATGAGCTACTTTACACAATAACAGAAGTCCAGTATCCTCTTTCTAACATTGGCTAATCTAGGTTACAAGTACCTGGCAGGATCTCACAATCAGCAAGATTCCATGCTACTTAACTAGGGTA